>NC_143561.1:88167666-88474500 GCF_054136105.1 Typopeltis vanoorti | reverse complement strand
GCCTAATGAATGTTACTTCTTCACACTTAGACGTAGAAATGTTTTAAGATAGTACATGTTATCCTAAGATTATATGTGAAAGAGGTTTTTTTTTAATATTTAATTAGAATTTTTTATTTTATTTTTTTAAATATTTTTTTTATATATATATTTCAGGAACACTTTATCATGGAAGAAACCTGGATTTTGGAATTTTTATGGGGCAGGTATTTTTAAAATAACTATCATAAAATGTGTAAATAGTAAAAAATTGGTATTTTTTAATAAGGATATCACAGTGTAGAATATATACTAATTAAATTATTTTTCCAATATTTTGAATTGCCAATATTTCTGAGCATTTCCCAGATTTGAGCAAGGTTATACACCCACGTTGTTGAGCTTTGCATAATTTCTTAAAGCAGAGGCAGATTCCAGAAATAGTCTCTCATATTTGTATTTGCTGTAGTGAACTCAGGTAGTCTTTTTAAAGTGTTATCTTGTGACAGTTGCCAATGTGATTCTTGTGCAAGTGGTACTTAGTATACATCAAGCAAGTCTTTGGGAGAGTTGATAAGTGATGCCAATTTTTTTGCATGGTGGGTAGTTACAAAGTTGTATTATTTTTTTGGATTTTTGCTAGCTTTTCAGGATGTGTCTCTAATATATGGGGTGATATTTAGTGTAGTCTATTATTATTATTATTATTTGAGACCTCCAGGAAGTCAAGGGCTCATTGAGGGTGGCTGTAATGGCACTCCAAACCAGCTGTCATACCTTCCCTTAAATTCATTCACACTAGATGCACTCACTACCCCTAAAGGCAAACTATTCCACTTACTCACTGCTCTCTGGTAGAAAAACCCAGCTCTTACCCCTTTCTTGACTGCAAATGAATTTGACTTCCATGGATGCCCCCATTTTCTCTCCCCACTTTCCATATAACGAAAAATATCATCAGATGATATTCTATAATACTCATTCAAAAGTTTATAGACTTCTATCATATCACCCCTCTTTCACCTGTTAACCAGAGTCTGCAATCCACATACTTGCAATCTGTCCTCATAATCTAAATCCAATAATCTGGATATAATTTTTGTAACTCTTCTTTGCATCCTTTCCACAGCTTCTTTATCCCTTTTGAACCCAGCAGACCAAATCTACGTACAATAATCCAGGTGTGGTCTTATCAAAGCCTTATAAAGAGACAAAATGACTTCCTTATCCTTACATGTCAAGGTTTGCTTCAACATCGCAATTATCCTCTGATTGTATTTGCAACTTTTGCTATGTGACCTTTGAACTTCAAATTCCTATCCACCAATACACCAAGATCCCTTTATTCCTCAGTTTATTGTAGCATAACCCTGCTAATATAATATGCTGCTGGAACTCATCATCATCATCAAATTCCTGCCATGTACCCTCAAGGGGTGTACAGGATATGATAGTACTACATGAAAAAAAATTACATCATTACTAACTTCCTATCTACAATTTTCCTCCAAATCAGTCTTACTTGTCAAGACTCCAACATTATCAAATCTTATATTTCTATAGTCTAAGGCACTTTGTACCGTATCAATCCACCTATATCTTGGTCTTCCTCTGGGTCGTTTTGCTGCCAACCTGGCAGAGAACACTTGTTTTGCTAATCTTTCTTCGCCCATTCTGTTTAAGTGACCATACCATCTGAGATTAGCTCTGCTAACGCATTCTTGGATGCTGACAATGCCAAGTTCTTTCCTAATATCCTCGTTTTTAATATGATATTGCCATTGATACCATCTGCTCACGCCTCTAATCTTTCTGAGGACTCTCATATCTGCGGTCTCTAGTCTTTGGTCAAGTGTTTTACTTATGACCCAGTTCTCAGATCCATAAGTTAAAGCTGGTTTGAACATTGTCTTGTATACAGCTAATTTAGTGTTCCGACTAATTTCTCTCTTATTCCATATGAATTTATTCAATTGACTTCCCACCATACTAGCTTTGATGATTCTGTTGTCTATTTCTATATTTAATTTACCATCTTCAGTAAAAATCGTGCCTAAGTAGCTGAAATGTTTT
Organism: Typopeltis vanoorti; assembly: GCF_054136105.1. Taxonomy (NCBI): domain Eukaryota; kingdom Metazoa; phylum Arthropoda; class Arachnida; order Uropygi; family Thelyphonidae; genus Typopeltis; species Typopeltis vanoorti. The sequence continues at coordinate 88,472,448 of NC_143561.1, read as the reverse complement.
ACTTGTTCCACAGGCTCTCCATTCACAACACAGTTGACATTTTCAATGATTCTACCTATTTTCATTGCCTTTGTCTTTTTATTGCTGACCTTCATACCATATCTATTACAACAGTTATTCAATTTAGTCAGAGAATCTTGCAGACTTGTAGTGGATTTAGTTAGAAGTATAACATCATCCGCATAAAGCAAAGAGCTGACATTAACATCTCCAATTTTGATATCATGTTTAATACCACTTTCCTTCATAATGTGATCCATATAGATAATGAATAACAGTGGAGATAATGTACATCCTTGTCTCACACCAGATTTAACATTAAACCATCTTCCTGTACTTCCTTCAGTTCTAACTGCTGACTTACAACTCAAATAAAGACTAAGTATTGCTTGATATAATGCCCCATTGACACCATATAACTGTAGCGTACTGAATAGCTTCTCTCTTGGTACCTTGTCATATGCCTTTTCCAAATCGACAAAACTTAAAAATACAGATCTTTGTTATATTCCCATGCTTTCTCGGCTATTTGTCGTAAAGTGAAGATCTGATCCTGACAGCTTCTATTTGGCCTGAATTCAGCTTGTTCTTCACCAAGCTTTTCTTCCACAATTCTTCTCAACCGTTTCTCAAGTATACTTGCATAGATCTTGACAGGAACACTCAGTAGGGAAATACCCTGTAATTCTCACATTCAGTTTTATTTCCCTTTTTATATATGGGTACTATGAGAGCTCTGCTCCAATCATCAGGAATTCGTCCCTCTGTCCAGGTCTGAACTATGCAGTGCAGCCACTGTAAGACTCTTATACCACCATACCTCAGCATTTCTGGTCGAATATCATCTTCTCCTGCTGCCTCTCCACATTTCAAGCCTTTGATGGCTTTTTCTACTTCAAGCATGGATATGTATTCCTGATTGCATGCATGCCTGGTCAGTGTTTTTTACCACTGTGCTGTCATCACTGCTTGTTTCATTTAGCAATTTTTCAAAGTAATTACTCCATACTTCAAGGATATCTTTTTCTCCCGTTTTCATGTCACCTTTATCATCTCTAACTCCTTTTACAGCCCTCTTTCCTCCATTCCTAAGCTTCTTCAACAACCTCCAGAATATTTTGCCACCTTCTTGATATTTATTTTCTATATTCTTGCCAAATTCCTCCCATGACTTTTGTTTAGCTAGTTTTACACAGTGTTTAGCATTCTTGCATTTGTCTCTGTATTCTCTAAGAGCACAAGCTGACTTATTTGCCAGGAATGTTTGATATGCTTTCTTCTTTTCCTTCACTGGCTCTTTAACTTCCTGTGTCCACCATGGAGTTCTGATTTTTCTATCCTTGCAGACAACTTCACCACATGCCTCTCTAGCTGAATCAATCAGGGCTTTCCTCAAGGCTTGCCACTGAATCTCCAAGGTTTGATTCCTGTTCTTGCCAAAGTGCATAACTTTACACTTACTAACATTAAATTGATGGCCATTTTCATTTGCCCAAATTTCCAGCCTATTCAAATCATTTTGTAAGTGTTGAATATCAGAGGCATCCCTGATTGCCCTGCCTATCTTCGCATCATTGGCAAACAATTGCACATCTGATGTCATTAATTTATAGATTGAACAATAATGACCCAAGGATGGAACCCTGAGGTACACCACTGGTCACCTTAAATTTGGCAGATTCACACCCACTGACCACTTTTTTTGATATCTGTCTGTCAACCATCTCCTGATCCAAGTCAAGAGTTTATATTCCAATCCCATATTTTCCAGTTTATGCAACAGCCTTTTGTGTGGTATCCTATCAAATGCTTTAGAAAAATCCGACATTATTGTAGTGTATCCATTCCCTTTATCCACCTCAGCCATAACATTGTTATAAAATAAGAGCAAATTGCTAAAACATGACCTTCCTTTAGTAAACCCACTTCTGTATTCAAGTTCTTACTAACTTCTCTAAAATCTTCACTACCATACCAGAGATACTGATAGGTCAACACATCAGTTTTTGCACCACCCTTGTACAAATGGAACTATCATACATTCCTTCCATTCCTGTGGTATCATTCCTGAGCTGAGACTCAAGTTATACAAACATGTGAAAGGCCTAGCCAATTTGACTGAACATTTCTTTAGTAAACAGGCTGATGTTCCATCTGTCCTTATTGACAAATTCTTATCCAGGTTGTGCAACAGCTCTTCAACCTCATTTTCATGAACCTCTAACTCTTCATTTAATGTAGCAAGTTTTGGAAGAGAGAGAGAGGGAGGGAGCATAGTTTGGCAATGTTAATGTTTTTTTAATCTGGTGAGGAACTGAATGGGATTGATTTCAGTAGGGAGGGCATCATCAGAACAAATCAATTTTGTCCTGTTGAACAAAGTGTTTATAATTCTATACTGTTGGGAGTGGGGAGGTGACCATTGATGAATGTCTCTGTGTGTGTGTGTAAACAGAAAATGCCAAGGAGTTATGTAATCAAGGTATGATTACAATGAGGGTAAGATTTATTTTCTTCTAAGGTGAATTGGTTTCTGGGATGTTGGTTGTTAAGATATGTTAAAAAAGTGTTGAGAGCACAAGTTGTGTGGCCAGATGAAGAACACATCATCTATGTAGCATAATTGAATGGTGGGTCTGTGTGAGATAGAATTTAGAGCTTTCTCTTAAAAAGACTCCATGAAGTTTTATGGAATTTTTCTTGTCCAACAAATTAGCCTGAGTTTATAGTGAACTAAATGAAGGCTGAGATATATTATATTGGGAGGAAATTCAGCTTAGAAAAGGTCGGAGGTGTCTTTGAGCATTAGTTGAACAGAGATATCAAAACTGAAGAAGGAGGGCGAGGTTTTTTGTACTGGATGAAAGTGGGCAGGGTTTTCTATGTGTGAAGAAGTGTTGACAGTATAAAAAATAGCTATGGCATTTACAAAAAAAAAAAAAAAAACCTTGCACAACATATAAACCATTTAGCAAATACATGGTTCACCTGGGAAGCTGTAAGTTCCCTCTTCTTTGCAAGTTATTTCTGTCAAATCAGACTATGAATGCACACTAATAAAAATGTATTAGATGCTTTTTATAGATTGCAGTGAAAAAGTAACTAATATACAGAAGCAAATATAAGTTCAAAAGACAATTATATATTTGGTTTAATCCTATATCCAAGTGTAAGCAAACAAAGTTTGCTCCTGAAGTATTTTCAGGTCTGGGGCAATGGTAAAGGTGGTATAAGTTCTCATCACTGCTTTAGTGTCTCCCATAATGCAAAGCACATCTCCTTGCGGACATGTATAATACTATGCATTAAGGGAAGGGCCACTACCACTGGTTCTGACCTTTATTGAGGTCTCATCAGTGGGAGCCAGACCCAGAGATGGTGATACTAAGGTGGAAGTAATGGAGAAGTCATATTTACCTATAACCAGTTGCCAAAAGTTGTCACATCTTATTATTAAAATTCTCTGGATTAGAGATAAGTTGATGGAAGTTTTTTCACTTGGCTATGCTACCAATTATATATTTGGTTTAATCCTATATCCAAGTGTAAGCAAAGAAAGTTTGCACCGAAGTATTTTCAGGACTTGGGTATAGGATTAAACCAAATGTGCTTGGAAGATAGTTAAGGATCATCTGAAGGAAGCAGTATTAAATTGTATACCTAAGGTGAGGAGGGTTAATCAGGTAGGAGTTAGATGGATGAGTAATATCATTAAGAATGTATTGCAGAAGAAGAAAATGCTGTGGAATTTATATAAGGAGAAAGGGGACCAACAAATTCATGAACAGTACAATGCTTAGGCGAGAAAGGTGACCAGCATGGTAAGGAAGGCAAAATCAGATTACGAGATGAATCTGGCTGAGCAGGCCAAAGGAAATCCCAAAAAGTTCTTTTGTTATGTGGCAAGCAAGAAGAAGAATGACTATGGAAGATTAACCTTAATGAGTGCCGATGGTCACAAAAGGTGACAGAAGCAGATAAAATAGTTGACTTACTGAGTGACCACTTTCCAAGGATGGTATATCAACTAAGTGAGGTTACTGCTGTAATATATGTGACAGACACTAATGTGGGAATAGAGATGGATGAATTGGAGGTTCTTAGGATATTGCAGAATCTCAGTGTTAAATACAGCTGTTGGATAAGATGTGATATTAATGTGGGTTTTGCGAGAACATGCAAGGGAACTGGCAATGCCTCTGAGTAGGCGCTTTAATTTAAGTATCAGCTCTGATAGAGTTCCAAAGGAGTGGAAAGAGGGCAAAATAATTCTCTTGCATAAGAGAGGTTCTAAGACTGCAGTAGCAAATTGTAGACCAATCAGTATCTCAAACATGGTGATAAAGTAGTGGAAAAATTGGTAAAAAAGAAAATTCAAGAATGGGTGGATAAAAATAGGATACTTATTTATCCTAAAATAGGGTAAAAATATGGGAAACATTGGTTTGTGAAATGTTGGTCATGCCTTAGTAATTTAGTAACTTTTTTATAATAGAGTAGCAGCTGAGTTATATAAAGGAAGTGGCTACATGATGATACTGCTGGATTTTTGCAAAGGCATTTGACAGAATACCACATGGAATCTGTTACATAAATTAGAACAAATGGAGATGAGTATGACACCACTGGTTATGTGGATAAGATGGTGACTGCTGGACAGATATCAAAAAAGTGGTAGATGGAGGAGCAAAATCAATGCAAAAACAAGTGACTAGTGGTGTGCTGCAAGGTTCAGTGCTGGGACCACTAGTGTTTAATTTCTACATAAATGATATAGGAAATAACCTGAAAGAAAAGATTCAATTTTTTTGCTGACAATGCAAAATTAGGTAGAGTAATAGTTAATCAATGGGATGTGGAGCGCTTGCAAGTGCCTCCGTAGTGCAATTGGAAGAACGACAGTACGTTGCGCCCTTCAATTAGAAAAGGCCTAAGTTCAATTCTCGTCATGATGGGAGGAATCTTTATATGGACTTTTTCAATTTAAGGTGAGTTAGCCAATCTCATACGGAGGTAGCAGGGTTTTTTTATCCCACATACAGATAAATCGGCCCTTCAGAACACATGCAATTTATAGACAAAAAATACCAGCTGTAGTGGTGGTGGTGGTTGTGGTCAGTAGATGGCATTGATGTAGGTGATTGGTAGAAGAGGTTCTGTGTAGTAGTGGAGATGGAGAAGTTGTACAGTAGGTGTCCTCCCACGATGAGTCTTCGGACTCCTTGGAGGTGTCACGAATAATGATTTAAATAGAGACTGTCAATATGGGCAAAAGATAACAGGTGTCAGTTTAATGTGCAGAAATATAAAATTGTGCATTTTGGGATAAATAAATTAGCTGTGTACCACATTGATGGAACTGTATTCCAGGAAGCAGATGAAGCTAGAGGTTTAGGGTGGTGGTAGATAGAGAGTTAAAGTTTAGAGGATATATTGGTAATGTAGCCTATAAGATTACTTGGCTATTGAAGAACATACTAACGATTAGAGATAAGGAAGTTATTCCTCTTAATAAGGCCTTGATATATCCACATCTGGATTATTGTACTACATCTCAGGCCTGGTCTGCTGGGTTTCTTGGGGAGAAGCAGTGGAGAAGATTCAGAAGCACACGACCAAGATGGTGACTGGTCTGTGGAATGTTCCCTATGAGGATAGATTGAGGGTGTTTGGATTGCAGAAGTTTTCGTTGATAGGAGAAAAAGATGGGATATGATAGAAACATTTAAGTTGCTTAAAGGGTTTTATTGAATTGATGCAGAGGTTTCAGCACTCGGCTAGAGGGACCAGAACAAGAAGTTATCTCCCTGGAAGTTGAATAAAGGTGTGGTTAGGAAGAGTTGTTAATGAGTGTAATGGGTTGCTAGAGTTAGTTGTGAGTGCTTTGTTAATGGGTTCAAGGAGAGGTATGATAGATTGTGTGGATAGTTTGTCTCCCACAAACTTTGGACTCCATGGAGGTGCCTGTACAATAATAATAATAATCTTTGGCAGAAAGCTAACATTCTTTACATACATTCATCATCTTTGGGAAAAGTGCAGAAAAAAAAAAGCATTAAATATCCTCCACACTCTACCCCCCCCTACTGAACTGGGGTGCTGATCGATGTTCCTTGCTCCACATTTATCATGCACTTGTACATTCAAAGCTTGATTATGTATCACAGGTTTACAGTTCTGCAAGGGAGGGCATGCTCTGGTGGTTGGATCCCATCCATCATCAGGGTACCTTAATAGCTACTGGTGCTTTTCACACATCACTCATTCAAAGTCTTTATGTTGAATCAAATGAGCCCCTTCTATCACTTAGACAAAAACATTTGTATCTTAATTTTGCCCTTAAAAATTGTACCTTACAAATCATCCTATATGGACTAGTCTCATTTGTTTACATTGGGAAGTCCAGTATCATGTATGTCAGACTGCCATTCATCCTTTTGGTATGCACGTAAAAGAGTCTGTGCAAGCTATTGACAATATTATCTGCACCAAACAAAACAGGATAGGGTACAAATCATGGCAGGCTTGTATCCTATCCTGCAACCTGTCATTTTGTCAACTACAGAAGTATCATACACAAACAGAATGGGCTGACCATCTATACTGATTATCCAAGATCAGAGATCTCTCTGTTGGCTGTGTTGCTGTCTTTCCTAACATTCCTATCTCCAACCAGATTCATTCAGCTTGCATTACTATCTCCAACCAGATCCATTCAGCTTGCATTACTATCTCCAACCATATACACAAGTCCAAGCTGAAAGGCTTGCACTTGTGCATATCAACGAAAACTCCTACCAAAAGTGTGTAATTTATACAGACTATTTGAGTTCTTTACAGCCTCTCTCTGGTGTCTCCTCTCTAGTGTATAATCCACATCCAGTGCTTGGTGAGGTGTTACAACTCTTGTATAATATCAAGATCCTTCATTTTGATGTTCAGTTGCGTTGGATTCCCAGCCATATCAAAATTAGGGGAAATGACTTCACAGATGTCATTTCCCTTAATTTTGATTAAGGGAAATGCTAGATCTAGCATTTCCTGCTAGATCTAGCAGGAAATGGAAGCTGCTAGATCGCTCATACATTTTCGACATACTGTTTAATGATCCCTTATACCGACTATACACAGGTCATATAATCAAAGTTAATTGCCCAATGGCAAAACTCCTGGCAGGAAGCACTGACAAATAAATTGTATGAGATTAAGCCTGAAATTAAGCATTGGCAATCTAGTCAACGTACGAACAGAAGAGAGGATTGCTAGACTGCATAGGTCACAGTCATCTCACACATTCTCATTTACTAAGGGTTAATTGATCCACCTATGTGTGAGATGCAACACCTATGTTACCATTAGTCATATTCTGGTGGACTGCAAGCACTTCACACGAGAGAGAAAATGGCCAAGCCATATACACTCACAGATGTTATCTGACTCAGAAAAATTGCATCATCATCATCAAATTCCTGACATGTATCCTCAAGGAGTGTACAGGATACGACAGTACTACATGAAAAATTTATATCATTACTAACTTCCTATCTACAATTTTCCTCCAAATCAATCTGTTACCTGTCAAGATTCCAACATTGTCAGATCTTATATTTCTATCTTCTAAGGCACTTTTTACCATATCAATCCACCTATATCTTGGTCTTCCTCTGGGTCTTTTTCCTGCTAACCTGGCAGAGAACACTTGTTTTGCTAATCTTTCTCTCCCATTCTGCTTAAGTGACCATACCACCTGAGATTAGCTCTGCTAATGCATTCCTGGATACTGACAATATCAAGGTCTTTCCTAATATCTTCACATTAAATATGATATTGCCATTGATGCCATCTGTTCATGCCCCTAATCTTTCTTAGGACTCTCATGTCTGTGGTCTCCAGTCTTTGGTCAAGTGTTTTTCTTCTAACCCAGCTCTCAGATCCATAATTTAAAATTGGTTTGAATACTGTCTTGTATACAGCTAATTTAGGGTTTTGACTAATTTCTTTCTTATTCCATCTAAATTTTTTCAGTTGACTTCCTACCACACCAGCTTTGTTGATTCTTTTGTCTATTTCCATATTGAATTTACCATCTTCACTAAAAATCGTGCCTAAGTAGCTGAAATGTTTTACTTGTTCATTTGCATGACAAATTGCATGATGTTTTAAATTTTTACAAAGAATTTATTTATTCAAACACATTTGATTTTAAATTTGTTTATATGTAGATACTGCATTGTAGATACTAAACCTTGTACATAGATTTTATTTATTCATTTATCTTTTAACTATTTATTAATACTTGGTGTAGATAACTATTTATTAATGCTATTAATATGCAGATATTTAACACTTTGTATGTCCATTTTGTTTTATTCTCTAATTTATCTCCATATAAATGTTTATTTGTTTATTTATTAATATGTTGTGTACTGATGTAGCCCTTGTCATTGGACAGTGTGACCTTTGCTGTCCTTGTGCCATAAAACCACAAATAAATCAATCAATCTGCTCACCTGTGCTCCCCACCATCTTACCCATTCAGGTGGCACCACTGTTATAACACCCAAAGAAAAATCAACCTCCTAGTATCACTATTTTCCTCTAACTTCTGCATAGATGATAAAGGCAAATCACCTCCTTCCATACCAGCAACTGAGCACCATAGGCCTCCTGTGACATTTTTGCATAAAGACAGAAGAATATTAGATAACTGAAATAAATTAAAGATATCAAGAAATTATATACTTGGTTTAATCCTTTATCCAAGTGTAAGCAAACAGTTTACATTTGGATAAAGGATAAAACCAAATATATAATTTCTTGGTATCTTTAATTTATAGTATAACCAAGTGGAAAAACGTTCAACAACTATCTCTAATCTAGAGTATTTTAATAATAAGGTGTGACACCTTTTGGCTACTTGTATATGAAAAATATGACTTCTGCATTACTTCAACTTTAGTATCACCTCCATCCTTAAGTGTCACAAAAAGATTCCTACAGCAAACCCAATCCATGTTATCTGCACTCTCTGATGCATAGGAAAAAAATCGTCCCAAATTCTCTTAGGATTATCGGTTGGAATGCCAACGGTATAAAAAACAAACTGTTAGAAATCCAGGAATTTAATAATAGATACAATCCAGATATACTGCTAATTAATGAAACTCACCTGAGGCCTGCTGACACCCTGAAAATCAGAGGGTATCAGATTTACAGAAACGACAGGCTTGGGTATAGAGGTGGAGGTACAGCCACCCTTATCAAAAACTATATCAATCATCACTCAATAACCAACCCTACTACCACCAACCTCGAAATCACAGGAATCAATGTTCTCACAAACTCAATTGGAAACCTCAAAATTTTTTCTGCATACAACCCTCCATTAAAGACATTGACCTCAGATCTGGATGCCATCCTTGGAGCAAAAGGACCGGTCATCATTGCTGGAGACCTCAATGCAAAGCATCCTGCTTGGAACAGTAAATCTACCAACAAAAATGGTCGCATCCTCTCTAGCTACACAGGATTAAACCATGCTGTTGTGGCTGGACCTACCGAACCAACTCATCTCAGTACATCTGGCACTGCTGATATCCTGGATATAGCCATCCTGCAAGACATTAAACTACAGTACAGCCTTACATCACTAAACGAGCTGTCGTCGGATCACAACCCAATTCTATTGCAATTGGGTGAGCAAGAATGCCTGCCTCCTTCTTCTCATTCAGGCATATCGTGGGAGAGATTGTCTAAAGCACTTCGGGATCAAATAGGACCCGTCCCTCCCATATGCACACCAGAAGATGTGGAATCTGCAGTGACTAGCTTCACCCAACAGATTAAGTCCGCTATAATGGTTGCATCCTACCAGAAACCTGTTCCCAAGCCTGATCGTTTGCCTGAGGACATTATGGACCTGATCAGAGAGAAGAGCAGAGCTAGGAAGAGATTTCATAACACTCGCGCACCTCAGGATAAGACAGTGCTTAACAGATTGAATGGAGCAGTAAGAGATGCACTTAAAACACATAGAAACGAAGTCTGGGATAAAAAGCTAGCCTCTATCTCACCTATTGATCACTCTATCTGGGGCCTACTGAGAAATATCAAAAATAAAACCAGATCCCTCCCCCCTATAATCTCAAACCAGGGCCTAGTCCACACAGATGCAGATAAGGCAGAAGCCATACTTAAAAATCTTGAGGATCAGTGCAAACCTTCTTATAACAACATTGATTTCAATCATCTGTACAAAATCCACAGACAGGTTAGGCATGCACTAAACCTCCCGGACACCAGTGCTGATCATATTGCACCTGCATCACCTGTTGAATTATATGATATTATTAAAAAACTTAAGAACAATAAAGCTCCTGGACCAGACAGCATCTCAAACAGGGTGATCAAGCTGCTGCCTCGAAAAGCTATAGTGCATCTGACCAATATAATAAATGCAATCTTAAGACTTCACTATTTTCCTTCCACCTGGAAAATGGCTGATGTGATTCCTATACATAAGCCAGGCAAAGACCCACACTTACCGCAGAATTATCGTCCAATCAGTCTCATCTCCAATCTGGGTAAGGTCGCAGAGAAGGTCATCCTCTCACGACTCCAAACCTCAGTAAATGACCTAGACATCCTCCCTAAAGAACAGTTTGGATTTCGACAACACCATAGTACTACCTAGCAAATCCACAGAATTGTGGAATATATCACCGCCAGCTACAACTGGCGCCAGTGCACAGGTGCGGTATTCCTAGACCTATCTGAAGCATTTGACAAAATCTGGCATTTTGGACTCCTGCACAAACTTATCTCAGCCGGTATCTCACTAAAAATGGTTCATCTAATCCGTTCATATCTTCAGAATAGATCAATGCAAGTTAAAATTAACGGTTCTACATCGTCCCAGCGCCATATCTTTGCTGGAGTGCCGCAGGGATCTCTACTGGCTCCATTGCTGTTTTCTGTATACATGTCAGACATCCCACACAATCCGATGACTTCCATTTTAGCACTGTATGCGGACGATACGGCAATACTAACCAGATCTCTCAGACCCCACTTCGTTACTAGAAAGCTTCAAGAAAATCTTCTAAAGCTGGAGGGTTGGTTCTCCAAGTGGAGATTGGAAGTCAATCCCCTGAAAAGCTCAGCGGTTCTCTTCTCAAAAAGGCCAATGTCTCCTGCTGGAGATGTGTTACTATTCAATACTAAAATTCCCTGGCAGAAAGAAACAAATTACCTGGGTGTGATTCTCGACAAAAAGCTATCTTACAACCAACATATCAAGTCTGCATGTGCAAAAGCATCTAAAGCCATAACTCAGATCTACCCGCTAATTAATAGAAATAGCAAACTCAGCAACAGAATCAAATTGCAGCTATACCAGATGTCGATTCGTCCTATAATCACCTATGCCTCTCCAGCCTGGAGCCACACCTCTAATACTAACATTATTAAGATACAGCGAGTGCAGAACAAGTGCTTGAGAATGATTTTGAACGCCCCGTGGTATGTTAGAAACAGCCAACTCCACAGAGACACAAATATTCCCTATATTCTCTCTTATCTACAATCCTTAGCTGCCAAATTTTTTCTAAAGACGTCCACACATCCCAACAATTTGGTTCAACAAGCTGCAGCATACGAGCCAACGGACATATTTAAATATAGAAGACCAAAAACTATATTAGCCTCCTATAGCGATACATAATCTCCATGCCCATTCAGGGCGAGCAAACTGCTCGTAAATTTTACCCTCACTGTAACCACGACAGATAGCGGGGAATATGAAAAGCATCTTGCTTCACCCCTAAAGACATAAATGTCAATTGTCAATTTAGTATCACCTTTGGGTCTGGCTCCCACTGATGTGCTTTTGTGCTGAAGTGGTTGCTTTTCCTGAGATATGAGTGGCAGCTCTGCTTGGTGGTGGGGTGAGCCTGCCATTGGGCATAGCCACTGCTGAGGGCTTTTCTCAGTGAAAGGGTGGGCCTGTCACTAAGTGGAACTATTGCTGAGTTAAATGACCCTTTTGGTCACTCATTATTGGGTAATCTGAGGGATCGTATGAGTTTTTGGAGAGGTATTCCTGCACTTAAACATACCTCGATATAAGTCAAAACTGGTCTAGGTAGTGACTCTTCCCATAATGCATAGCATTATACATGTCTGTAAGGATATGTGCTCTACATTATGGGATACTAAGGCAAGTGATGTGATGTGAAGTCATTAGCTTCTATATACGAGTTGCCCCAGTCCTGAAAATACTTCGGGCGTAATCTTGGATAAAGGATTAAATCAAGTATATAATTTCTTGGTATCTTTAATTTATAGTATAGCCAAGTGGAAAAACTTCCTACAACATTATATAACTGAACAGTTCAAAGTTTTCTGGTCCCAATGCCATCTCTCCTATTGTACCAAACATTGTGCTCCAGAGCTAACATTTGTCTTCTATTGTCTCTTTAATCTTCTATGCTCAGCTGTCACATATCCCATCTCATGGAACTAACATATATATCCAACCAGTTTCAAAAAAAAGGAAGAGAAAAGCCTACCAACCAGTTGCCATTACCTCAGTCCTCTCCAAAATAATGGAGAAAGTTATGAATAGTGAACTTTTTCACTACCCAGAAGATCACCACCAGTATGAATTCTGTCAGTTCTAAATTCATAGCTAATATATTACTCACCAATGGACATGTGCCATGGAAAAGTTCAGGATAGGCAGCTTCCTCTCTGGTTGTTCACTGTGTTTCATGGTAGGTGGCACCCTTTCTTCAAGATATGTCACCAGTGCAGGAGTGCCTCTGGGCTTTGTTCTCTTACCTACTCTCTTTCTCTTATACATAAATCACCCACTCTCAATCACTAAAAATCCTATCCATCCATCCATAGCTTTGCCAACAGTAGCACTCTCCACTACCCCCTTTGACAAATCATATAGTTCCCAGATACTCTTTACATCAAGATCACCTGGCACATTGCCTTAATCTCCATCTCATATTTCAGTGGGGTAAGGATAACCCAATAACCTTCAGTGCCATCAAAATGAAGTCCTGCCTTTTCTCTTGGTACCAAAGGGATCTCAGCTCACCTTTCCTCATTCTCAGTAATACACACACACATCACCTTGAACTATCCCACCTTGGTCTGACATTTATCTCCAACCTCTCTTGGCGCACAAACACATGATATTAATAGCTTCCTCAGCTTCTAAAATACTAGGCACTTTTTTTTTTTTCACTCAAGAAGCTATTTAACACCCACCTACTAACCATATACAAATTTGAAATCTTCTCTTCTTTAGAATACCATTCACACATTTGGGGTGATGTACCTAAAACCTCCTTAAAAATTCTTGATGGTGTCCAGAGGAGAGCAATTCAACTCATAGATGACCCTTCCCTCATTGATGTTTGCCAATTCACTGGAGCAGTGAATTGGCAAACATCATTCCTCCACTTGCTGTTAGGTCTGTTAAAACAAGAGCAGCTGTTCCAACATATTTTTATAGTACAGCTGCAAACTCATCAAACCTGCTTATGCTCTTTCTCATTTATTCCATCAACCTCTGTCCTCTGGAACAGCCTTCCCCATGATGTGTTTCCCAACAGTTTCAACCTACATTCTTTAAGAAGAATGTCAATAGGTTTCTTCTTTCTCAGCCGTTATCTGTACCTCACACACACACACACACACACACACACACACACACACACACACACACACACACACGGCACTGATGTGATATAGATTCTTGTACCTCTCATGTATGGGATAAACATAAAAACAAGGAAACATAGCCCAGACACCCTGCTCTAGAAACTATGAAACTTTTTCAAGACACCAGTGATGAAAGTCATCTCCAACCTAAAGACAATTGCAAACATTCATGCCCATGGCAGGATTCAAAACCTGCAGCCTGATGATTGAATAGCAGATACACTAACCACTTGACAACTACACTGGCTGAATTAGTCTGTTAGTCTTTCAAATAATCTATATTACTGTTAATTTGCTTGTTGCTTAACTCAATTATTGTAATTTTATTTCACCCTTCTAATGAAGTGCATTGTACATGAAACAAGTAGAAGTTAACTCGGAATAATTGGTCAACAAACAGTCTCAATGTGGAATTTATACCAGACTTAAACATTTAACATGTTACCAATCCACAGAAGTTTCAGAAAAACATTGTTAACTGACTGTTAAATGTTCTCTCTGTTGTTTGATTGCTTGCTCTAAACACTAAAGATTGACCGTTAGTTTGTTCAGTTTTTTTTTTTTTTTTTCTCATCTCATCTTCCTTTTTTCCTCTTTTACCTTGCAGTGTCGAGGGTTTATTAATCATCGGACCTCAAACCGTTCACAGGATAAGGTGGTCAGTCCTATGCCCTGGTGTGTCCTATGTCCGTAGTGTTGAGTTCTCAAGGCCGGTTTGTCTGCTTTGCAGGATGAAACACCCCAGGATAAACTGGGGGAAAACCCTACTGTCCACTCCCAAGACTGGCTAACTTGGCTATGGCTGAGGAAGATCCTTCAGCTCCTCACGTCACCGATGGGAATCGAACCTAGGACATCCTTCCACAGGCATATGGTTGCGAAGTGCAGAGCCACTAAGCTAACCATGTGGACTTTTTTTTTTCGTATTTTAATTACATCAAAGAATAGTTGTTTCTATTGTCGTTAGTTTATTCACACATCACGTAAATGTTGTCACATGAATGTGTGAATGCACATTCATGTGTTGATGTTAGCGGTTTCTTTAAAAGGTGCCTGGAGTTATAACACACGCATAAGATGATCTTTGTGAATAATCTTCTGTACTTCAATTCCTTATTTAGATTATTGTTTTTATTCTTCTGATCCCAAATATCTGCACTGGGTGTATCATTGAAATAATTCTTATTAGTATGAAACTATTTGTTCCACATTTACTTTAAATCCTTTACTCTTGTCTAAACTTTAGTTCTCCCAGAAATCTGCTATAAAGATGCTTGGATTTGTTCAAAATATCATAATAATTGCAACATACTCATACAACACATTCATTCATCTTTAGACAAATTTAGCTATCAAAATGTGATTAGTTGATTTAAATATCCAGATGCTTTGAATTTTTATAATTTTTGAAATTTAGCAATAAGATTACATTTTTTTTTCCCTAAAAGAAATTTTTTTGTATACAATTTCAGTTCTTAACTTGCATATTTTTTTTTAGAATTTGTATTAGAAGAAAAAAAATTCTCGTAACTAAGTTTGCAACATTTTTAATAATTTGTATTGGGGTGGGATCCTTATGTATAACTATAGTTTGCTGGAACTATTTGATAGTAAGGAAAAAAAAAAGGACTAGTTGATTCTAATTTTTTCAGGATCTTCAGAACTGATAAGAATAATATTAACATTCTAGGGATTTAGAAATGAAAAAACTCTAATTTTATGTTAACTGAAAAGTGATGACTTGACTTTTATTTTCACCACCACCATGTTGTTTTGAGGCACAAGGCAAAAGTGTGCACTAAGATAACATATTTTCGAAAGGGAAGTATCACAGTGAATGTATGAGAAGAGCTGTTGAAAAAAGACGTTGAAAGTTTTTTCACTTGGTTATACTATAAATTAAAGATGCCAAGAAATTATATAGCGCAGTATTATACTTTCCTTATGAAGTGCGGTGATATGTCACCAAATCCTATCACCCTATTGACATCAAGGTTATTTATTTTCTTAAATACCTCCTGCTCACTCACAATTAAGCTATCCTCGTCTATGTCCTCTACACTTAAGTTCCTCATGATTCCACCCTGATCAGGGTAATCTGTCTTAATGTCCCCCCCCCACCTTTCCTTTTCTAAAGCTTCTCTCTTATTTGAGACCATCTTATCAAATAAGAGAGAAGCTTTAGAAAAGGAAAGGTGGGGGAGGACATTGAGGCAGATTATCCTGATCAGGGTGGAAGCACGAGGAATTTAAGTGTAGAGGACATAGACGAGGATAGCTTAATTATGAGTGAGCAGGAGGTATTTAAGAAAATAAATAACCTTGATGTCAATAGGGTGATAGGATTCGGTGACATATCACCACACGTCATAAGGAAAGTATAATACTGCGCTATATAATTTCTTGGCATCTTTAATTTATAGCATAACCAAGTGAAAAAACTTTCAACGTCTTTCTCTAATCCAGAATATTTTAGTAATAAGAATATTTTCCATATACTACTTATATATGGAAATATGATTTCTGCATTACTTCAACCTTGGTATCACTTCTGGGTCTGGCTCCCACTTATGAGACCTCATTAAAGGTCTAAAGCAGTGTGGAGTTCCAGACCAAGCAGTAGAATTTAATCTGTTTCTGCTATGTGATCTAATCTGCTTAGTTAATATGAAAAGCGGTCGATGGCAGCATTTGATAATGTCTGGCATCCCTTTCTCTTCCACATCCTCCAGTATATTGGTCTAGGTAAAAAAGCTGCTATCCATTATCAAAGGAACCTATGCCATTTCAACTACCGGTCTCTTAGTTAATGGATTCCTGTCAGATCCAGTCAGAATTTGAAAAGGAGTCAAGCAAGGCTGCCATCTTAGTCCACTGCTCTTTGCATTGGTTCTTGAACCTTTCTTACAGGAAGTGAACAATACGCATGCTGTGCGAGGAATAACAGTTGTTTCAACTATGAAGGAAAATAAGTTATTAGCATATGCTGATGATGCAGTGGGCACTTTGAAGGATAATGATTTCATATATATCTTTTTTGGTATTTTGAAAAAATTCAGCAAGATCAGTGGATTAACTACTAAGGCAGACAAGACAAAGTTAAGTTTCAATCTTAAAATCCAAAAGTTTCAATCTCAAAATAATCCCTAAGAGAGAGAGAACCTCCTCATTATACTTGGAATTCCCTTCTCCACTTACCCAGTATTACCAATTCAAGAACTTATATACAAGAACTTTGAAACCTTAGAAGACTGTAAAATAGGGCCCCTTTCCTTTTCTTCTAAAGCAAGCCATAATATTCAAAACCATAATCTCTCCTGCTCCGTTGTACATAATAAATATTACAGACATCACAGAAGCTGAAGAAAAGCAATTATATAGTAAGCTTGGGAAATTTTTTTGGTCCAGCTGATACCAAGAAGTTAAAAAGGAATTTCTTGAACTATCAAAAAAGCATAGAGAATTTGGCTTCCAATCTTAAAACTCTGCTATTTAAGTAATACAACTTAAAAACTCCATAAAATATTGCAGACTAATCAATCACACATATGCAGACCTGTACTACCTGGGTTTTCATCTTCCCCTGTTTGGAGTAAATGATTATACAAGTCCAAAAGCTGAGATTGTTCCTGAATACTACAACAACACTGTGCTTAACTCTAAGGTTGCTACAACACTTTGGCATTGATGTTCTTTCCATTAAAAAAGTAAAATTTGGTATAAAGAAATCTTTAATCTTTTTCTCCTTGAACTTTCACAGTTGGGTACTGACAACAATACTTTGTTCCATAACTTATTGAAGTTCCAAGGATACCCTAACAGGAGGGATCTTGCTTGGAGAATTGCATATGACTGCCTTCCAGTCAACGCCTTCAAATGGAGGTACTTTAACATCAGAGATCCAATCTGTGACATCTGTTGCCGATTGGAAACCGTAGAACATGCATTCTACAGCTGTCATCTTGTCTTGCGTATTTGGAATCTTGTAATATTATAAGATTATGTAATGTGTTGGGCATTCTATTACTTACAACAAAACAGGTTATTTTTTTGCAGTACCCACCATCTGTCAGCAACGAGAAGAGAATTTTGATTTTTATCATTAATGAATTAAAATACTATTTATGGAAGGTTAGAAAATAACATGGATTGAAAACCAGCAATATGACATCCAAATTCTTTATAATATTGTGGAAATTTTATTGTTCAGTCAGATGATTTTTGTATTTAGAGAAGCATTCTAGGAGATATTGAATTTTTGATTAGATGATGTAGACCACCCACATTATGCAATACTCACCAGGGGGGGATAAAATTCTGTCTTTTCTTGCTACGAGAGGTTTTTTAAATAGTTCCATCCTCTTAATTCAATGTGGTCTTATAGTCAATTACAGGGATGACTAGAGAGCAATCCCAGGCAGAGAAGGCCAACTCAAGGCAGTCAATTGAGATAAGGCTAACTACCTGGGTATCAGTCATCTTTGCACTTTTGTTTCAGTTGGTCTTTTGGTTGTTCATCTATATGAGATTGGTGAAAAAGGAAAATTGATAGGTTTTGGCTTTATGATGATATAAAAGAGCTGAGACCTTTTCTCTATCTCTTATCTATCTGTCTTTTTTTTCTCTTGATACTATCAGGCTCTCTTGCACTCCTATACTTAACTACTCTAGGCCTATGATGAGCACCTCTTTACTTTTTCACCTCAGTAAAGGTCTAATCTGGTCTGGATAGTGGCCCTTCCCATAATGCATAGCATTATACTTGTCTGTAAGGATATGTGCTTTGCACTATGGGATACTAAGGCAATTGATGTGAGGTCATTATCCTCTATATACAAGTAGCCCAGTTGTGAAGTTACTTTATGTGAAAACTTTGTTTGTTAGCACTTGGATAAAGGATAGAGGTTATTGTTTTCCTTTATAAGGCTGGAACTACTGTGCACAGATCTGGTCATAATTCTGTGGGAATGAAGTAGTGGAGATGACCAGAGACAAGTGACAAAGATTGTGGCAGGTCTGTGGAATTTTCCCTATACTGTTAAGTGAAAAAGAGGGGATATGATAGAAGCATATAAATCACTAAAGGATTTTGATAGGGTTGACACTGGAGACTTTTTTTTCAGTACATAGAAGTAAGGAAGAGAAAAAGGGGGGGGGGGGTCATCTCTGGAAATTGTAAAAGAGAGTAATTAGCAATGGTATTAAGACTAGATTTTTTTCTGCTTAGAGGGTTGCTAGAAGCAGTTGCAGGTGAATGAGTGTATGATAAATGTGTGAATAATGGGTCTCCTGCTATAAGTGTTCAGACTCTGTGGAGATAACTATATAATAATAATTATTATTATCACAATAATATAAAATGATAGGATTAATTGCAATGATTAATAACAAATAACATTTCAAAATAATTTCCAAATTTGGCCGATGAAATTAATTTTTTTCACTATGAGATCAGGCTAGGCAGGTTAATTGTACATGTAGCCTACAGTACAGTGTTCAAATTGATTTTATGTAGTTTATCAATGTGTACGAGGTGTAACAAATTTCTGTAATGCACACCTAAAAACTATTTGCTCACCTGAAGACTAGTGTCTACTATCAACTTCGAAGTGATTCCCCCCCCCCCCCCCCTTGTGCAGCAATGCACTTAGATAATGCTGCCATTGTTCAAAACATTGCTGGAACTCTTCTTTTTTTACTGCTACTGCATGATGTTGAACGTTAGAAAATCTGCATCCTTTGAAGGCATTCTTCATTTTGGGAAGAACAGCCATAAGTCACGAAAAGTTAAGTTTGAATGTGAAGGATGGTCCAGTTTTCCAATTGTGAGTTTTTTGTTTAAAAATAAAATCATACAGCTTTTCATCATGCGCAAAGTTCACATTTCTTATGAACAGCTTCATGTAAACTTGCCAGCATTTCTAAATAACAATGTTGGTTTGCTGTGTTTGTCATTGTTTAATGATTGTGAAGTAAATTGTGCCCTTAAAAGTGAAAAAATGAAAAAGTGTGATCTTGATCTGCAGTCATTGCCATTGTGCCTTGCCTTTGGTGGTTTTGGTGATGTTTTCCATTGCAGTCTCTGGCATTTAATTCTCATACTTTGTACTGAAAGCACCAAGTTTCACCATTAGTAATAACTCTTTCAAAAATATCGAGTTGTGAAGAAAGATCAGAACAAACTTCAAGCCACTGCTGCTGCTGCTTTTTTTTTTATTTATTTTTTATTTTTTATATCATCACTCAGCATTCATGGAACCATCTTTGAAGAAACTTTTATTATTCCATGTTGTCCATCACAATCTTCCCATTTCTCTATTTAAAATTTAATTCTTCTGCCATTAACTGCATATTTATAATTCAGACTAAACTAATTGCCCTCTCTCCAATTTTTTCCCCACGCTCACTGTGTTTGTGGTTGCATAGTTCTTTCATTGTCTCCCACATCCTGCTCCCCTTTAAACCTCTTGTGCTATTTAAATACACAAGGCATTTTGATGGCATCACCATAAACCCATGATGAGTCTTTTGACTCTATGGAGGGCTGGTGTTAATAATAATAAACCACTCTTGATGTGTCTAGCATTTCACTTGCACTTTTGTCTATGTTTGCACAAAATTTTATGTTAATGAACTGCCCTAAATTCTGTTCACCTCATTTTTATACCGAAAGGAAACATACACATGCAAACTCTACCACAGCTTGTTAACTATCGGTTTGATTGTTTTGATTCAACTCAAGGCTATAGCACAATGACATGGTTCTTCCTGACTCAAAATACTCATGATAGTATGAGGCCATTCCAGGAAATACTATAACTCATATGTCCATGAAGAGAGTAGAAAAGACTCTTCCATACTCTCTCTCTCCTGAAAAGCTTAGATTCATTAATAGCTTGAGCTGGCTATCAGTGAAATCTTGAAGGATGGAGACTGGCTGCCCACCTGTCTTCAGAATGTTAAGGCTAAAACTCCACTCTCTCTGGGGAATATAAAGGATCTTAGAGAATTTATATTTACAAACAAGTAATTTTTGCTTTACATAGATTTGAGAAATGGTCATTGTTTAAGTGACATTTTCAGAAACACTACTTTTTAGAGTTTTAATTGGAGAAATATGAAAATTTAGAAGAAAGGGAAATATGTGAATACATGGTCCTTTATGCCACTTATTGCTTTTCTTGCTGAGTAACATTAATATTAGCTGATCTTTCTTACCTATTTTGAACTCTAAACCATTTTTTTAAACTACAAATATCTGTTGTTCTGGTTGGCTGAATGGAGAGCAGAAAATGAAATTCAAGATGCTTGCTGTACCATATTGACTAAAGGTTAGATATTAACATATCTAACCTTTAGTCAATCCACAGCAGTGATATAAGATAAGTTTACAACTTTATATGGGGGCAGGATTCACATAAAAACCTGAATTATTTTTAAGCTCAAAATGACCTCATAGAAAAATTAATTAATTTGATTGTTAGCTGTTTATGCAACTCCCAGTATTTTTTAAACTACAATAAACTTCAACATAGTAGTTTTTCAAGTAGTTATTTGAATATTATTATGAAATTGGCTTTTATGTAATATGGATTTTAAAAATATGTTATACTTGAAAGTGCACACCAATTCAATAAGTAGAACATTGGTCATAATCCATATTTTATTGATAATTTTAAGAATTTTATTTTTTCAGAAGCTTAAGTTTAATTTTTTTTCTGCTTTTAGATGGGATGAAAAGAACAGTACCTGGTTAATGTCTGAAATTCTGCGTAAAGCCATTATTGAATTGGATTTTCAGAAAAAAGGCAAAACAGTATATAGAGCTTCTAGCTTTGCTGGATACATTGGAATTCTGACAGGGATGAAACCTGTAAGCTTTCACCTGAAGGTTATAGATATAAATAAATATATATATTATTTAGGTTATGTTATTTTCAAGTTGTATGACTTCATGAACTGTTTTTTTCAACAGATAAACTTTTAGGCTAAGCAGCAATAATATTAAACTAATCAGTAAGTGTTTTGTTTCAGAGAGAAACTTTGCTATTTGCATCTCTTGAAAAGATGAAATTTGTGTTAAATTTCAGTGACATCAACCTTAGTTTGATGTCCAGTTTAGAATCTCATTTCAAATAGAGCAGCTGATATATTTAGGGAAGATACCACCATCTCTAAAGTCTTATAATACCATATTATGTTAGTGTGCCACACTTTTGTTTTTGTTTTGGGGAAAGCTACATATATTTTGCATATCTTATTAGTTTTCCTATCTGAAGACTATATGATGAATAACCAGTTTACAGTTTGATAGCATTCTTTGATATTATCAAATCCAAAATTCTTGACCTTTATTATATTGGCCAAATGCTGTTATTTATAGTAATCCCATACTCAAGAGGTTATTCAACTGATACATTAATTAGTCCTGTGGATGAGCAGAAAGTTAAATACAAAGAATAAATTTGCCAACATTAGATTTGAAGATTGTAGGTTTTACTCTTCTTTAGGAAATACATAAGAAGGAAGATCCAAAAGACAGTAGTAACAATAATGAATGAAGAGGAAGAAAAATCTGTTCTTCGAGTTTGGAGTTGAATTATGAAGTTAAACTCCAAATTTTCTCTTAAATAAAAAATAACTTGCAATAAAATTTAAAATATAAGCTTTCTCTTATCTAGAAGGTTAGAGAGAGAGAGAGATTTACCTAACATCAAATATAACATATTAACATCAATTGGAGATTTAGGGGAGAGCTGGGGAATTAGCAATGCCAATTCTGATTAACAGTGCCGATGGAAACATTTGTAAAATGCAAGTATCAGAAACAGAATATCTGTCGAATAGAGAAGGGAAGTGAATGGGTGAGAGATGGATCATTAATCAATTAACTGCTCTCTTCGGCACCAAGTCAAAGCATTTTTAGAGAGTTCTTAGGGACACCACACCAAATGTAAGAACATGTGGTTGGGTAGATTTGTGATTTATATAGTTAATAGACCCTTTGGGCAAGTGATATTGAGTATAGGAGGTAACAATCACAAGATGCTTGAGATATGTCCGGGCCACCCTGCCTCTGACAGGCATAAATACAACCCATGCTCTTATCCTAGGTTGGGGGGGGGGGGACATGGGCTACGTAACTGCTATGACAACATTCAGAAGGTTTGGTGGACAGGATCAGGTATTGGAAAAGAATTGCACTATTTATTATAGTTGTAATGAGCAACAACATTTGTGTGTTCCAGGATTCATAGTCAGCCAAAAATTTGAAGCATTTGGTTATTAGTTATAAGCCATTGGGCCATATGTTACTTGTGCATTAGAAGAAAGTTTTTCATTTGCAGCTTTGAAACCTGTTGAGGTTTCCTCTGATAACATGAAAGATACATTTTTATGCCTTTGGAGAAAGCAGTTAGATGCCTGCAAAAATAAAAATTATTCCTAGAGACTTCAATGCTCGAGTGGACTGAGAAAATATTTTCTCTAGTATAATCTGCCTGCATAGTCTTCATGAATAAACAGTTTATATTAATCACTTTAGATTAATTAGCATTTCCTGCTTTGCATGATATAGTAATTGGAAGCTGTCAGTTTGTGTCCCAGAAATACATAAGGTCATGTGTTAAGTGTCTTAATACAAGTCTGATCTGAGTGAGAACCACCTATAGAGGTGTTAATGTGGTCTCTGGCCATTCTTTATAATTGCTTGTATATACTTTGGAATTTTGAATGTTGGTAAATTAAGAATAAAGAACCAATTATATATTTGGTTTAATCCTTTATCCAAGTGTAAGCAAACAAAGTTTGTGCCTGAAGTATTTTCAGAACTGGGGCAACTCGTGGCAAAGGTGGTATAACTTCTCATCACTTGCCTTAGTATCCCATAATGCAAAACACATCTCCTTGCAGACATATATGATGCTATGCATTAAGGGAAGACCAGTTTCGACCTTTATTGAGGTGCTGTTTAAGTAAAGACTTCTCTAAAAATTAGGCGGTCCCCCAGACCACTCCCTACAAGTGACTGAAGGATCGTCCAACTCAGCGGTGGTTCCACTCAGTGACAGACTCACCCCACCACCAAACAGAGCCATCATCTCAGTGGTGGCGCCCCACTCAGAGACCGGCAAAAACCTATTCCAAGCAGAGCCTCTCACATCTGAGGAAAAGTAACCACTTCTGAACAAAAGCACATCAGTGGGAGCCAGACCCAGAGGTGGTGATACTAAGGTGGAAGTAATGGAGAAGTCATATTTCCATATACCAGTTGCCAAAAGATGTCACACCTCATTATTAAAATTCTCTGGATTAGAGATAAGTTGATGGAAGTTTTTTTCACTCAGCTATGCTACCAATTATATATTTGGTTTAATCCTTTATCCAAGTGTAAGCAAACAAAGTTTGCGCCTGAAGTATTTTCAGGACTGGGGCAACTCATGGCAATGGTGGTATAACTTCTCATCACTTGCCTTAAAGATTAAAGAAATCTTTAATCTCTTTCTCCATGATACCAAGGTGGAATTAATGGAGAAGTCATATTTCCATATACCATGGATAAAGGATTAAACCAAATATATAATTGGTAGCATTGCCAAGTTAAAAAAACTTCCATCAACCTTTTAGTTGATGGACGTTTTCCATATACCTTTTGGCAACTGGTATATTCATATTTCAATATACCTTTTGGCAACTGGTATGTGGAAATATGAATTCCCCCATTACTTTTACCTTAGTATTACCACCTCTGGGTCTGGCTCCCACTGATGAGACCTCAATAAAGGTCGAAACTGGTCTGAGTAGTGACCCTTCCCTTAATGCATAGCATCATACATGTCTGCAAGGAGATGTGCTTTGCATTATGGGATACTAAGGCAAGTGATGAGAAGTTATACCACCTTTGCCATGAGTTGCCCCAGTCCTGAAAATACTTCAGGTGCAAACAAAGTTTGCACCTGAAGTATTTGCTATGCTACCAAATATATAATTGGTAGCATAGCCAAGTGAAAAAACTTCCATCATCTAAGAATAAAGAAATGGAATGTTTCCAAATTGCAAGTTCCAGAATAAGTTGAGAAAAAAGGAGAATATCACTGAATCCATTAAGAAGATTCTTGCTTTAAATGAAAGAGAGATCACTAAACATCCTGAATGTAACAGAGGAGGTTTGGGCATAGTGAGAGTTTTATTTTGATCTGGTTGGTTTGATAAAGAGTAGAATTCTTAGTTACAGAATAGCCACTGCAACTAAGAATGAGGTCTACTAGAGGATACTGCAGAGGACTCACAGAATGACCAAGGCAAATATAGGAGGGAATAAACAGAAGAAACTTCACAAAAAAAAAAAAAAAGAGAAAAGAAAAGAAATGAGAATTGGAGAAATTAAGGAACTGAGAGAGTGATGCAAATAGAAGGTGGCATGTAAGTCATGGAATACTCCTTATAAAGGACTTGCTTTGTGAAACCAAAGGAAGGCATTTGCGTTATGTGGGTTTCATAACTAATAATAATAAAAAAATCTGGTTGGTGATAAAAAAAAAACTTATACAGTTGCTTCACAAGGATGGGCCCTTTCTACAACATGTTCCATGTGTTATGGGCCACCCTGTACTAAGAAACCAAAATGAACTCAGAAAATTCTTTGAGAAAGTTAATGACACTGGGAAGAGATATGAACCTTAGCAAACTATACAACTTGAGGAATGGAGTGGAATTCTAGCAATGAAAAAGAAAGGATATTAAAGGCAGGAGCATCTGGAACAGCTGTTTCTCTGTGATAAAGAAAATGAAATTGAGCCATCCAGAAATGAAGTATCTGAAGCAGTTTTACCAATCTGTGATGGGCTACATGTAGAACATTTAAGTATGGAGGAAGAGAGCTACAGAAGTTATGGGAATTAATGACCATGTTTTGGGTAGAAGAGGAAATGCTCCAGGAATTGTATAGCATTATCTGTCCTTGTTAAAAAGATGATTCATTAGTGCTGTCTAACTACTGAATTAACTTACTGACTACACCATATAAGATATTCTCTATTATATTATAAACTACTCCCATATGCTGAAAAAGAACTTGACTAATATCAGTGTGGGCTTGAGGAAAGGCAAGTTCATAGATGATCAAATTTTCACTATTAGGTAGACCTATAATAATGTGTAGTTTAATATAATTACTCACCACCTATTTTTAGATTTTAAGACTGTCTACGATAGTTTTCATGAGAATGTACAGTCATGGTGTCATGATAGAATTAAAATTTCCAATAAAATTAGTCTCGTAATGAATGCTGTCTTTTGCGTTATTGTAATATCTTCTTTTATTCTTATTTTTACTAATTAGCAGTGCACGCTTTTTTCTCTCGTAACCTTCCTTACTTATTCTACTGCGTATATGTTTATTCACCTTCCGTAGTTACTAGTCACATGCCTATGAACATTGGAAAATTTATTTGTAAGACTGCGCCATCCAATATATCAATATTCGGCATAAGACTCAATAAAACGTCTGGTAGATCTCTCTTACTAGCGTAAATTCCTTCAACAAATTTACATAAACGGTCGTGGTTCTTAAGTAATTAAACTGCCCTTTTAATGCCTTAGTTGTTTCCCACTCTCAAGTCCAATTATTTTTAGAACCAGTGCATTGTAAAATAAAGGATCAGGCAGCACTCTTTTAACAAATAATTAAAACACATTTATTTTCATTAGTATGAAATATACATGAATGAAACGACAGGGAGATTGCTTTCTCTACCCATCTATAAAATCTTTAGCATAAAATTAGAACCCTTATACTTTAACACTAAATAATCTTTGTAACTCCAAAACTTATTTACTCTCTGCTTACAAATTCAACTTATTAAACTTATAGTTTACTTGCAAAGAGGTTAGCTAACTCTATGCTAAGTTATTTTTTTACAAATTTGATATCAACTTCTAACATGCCAATTTGACTCTCTTATGGACACTTCTTATTACAATTAAACTAATTCTTAACAGTCCATATATAACATATCTACTAGATTATAAGAGAAATTGTACAAAAGGATGGAACTTACAGAGGCTCTGTATCGCACATTCAGTCAAGGGTCTTGCAATAAAGTCTCTATTGCTTTTCTTTCATCTCGAGTTTTAGGCTTCCTTCAGGAGTGTCTTGCTTCAGCAGTATCATGTCGGGATATTGGCGGGCTTTTGGACTGCAATCTGCAGTACTTGAATAACCCATGCAAGAGGTTTCAGCATACGGGCAAATTCTCCTCTGGATCCTACTTCAGGAACTTCTGCTACTAACCACCTATGACTGTGCCTCTAACTGCCGACCGCCGATGACTGGCTCTGGCTCTCTTCAGTAACAGCACTTCGCCTTGCTCTCTCAGCAACTGGATCTCGGCTCTCCTCTGTTGGCAACTGGACCTGGACACTCCTCTCTCATAAATGGAGCCTTGCCTCTCTGCCACCACTGCTCTGGTTCCGACTGTCCTCCGTTGTACTTCCGACTGCCTCTCCTCTGCCGAAAACTGGAATCCCTCGTTCTCTGCTGAAGATTGCCTACACTTCTCTGCCTGAGACTGCTCCTTGATGTTCGGCTCAGCCCCTTTTTATTTTCCCGTTTTTATCGGCACCTTGCATCAAGGGTTGTAAACCTCTAAGAATTCGGTATGACTCTTTCATCTTCTTTTAAGTTCGACCCACTCTTTGTTCTCCTCCGTGTACTCTTTTGATCATATTTTTCCGGACAGTGGAAACTTGTCTGAACCTAGCGGCACTCTTAGATACACATAACTGTAAACAACTTTCTTGTGCTCTTACACATAGCTATATACAAAGTTCCAATGGCAAAGCATTGCCTTTGTTTTTGACGTTAAAACAGTAAATAAAGTCACTTCCCACAGGGTTAACTACATTAATATTTAGCAAAATATGCATAGAAACAAACAAGGTTATTTACAGTTCTCATGAGACTTGCCCTCTGTAAAATCAATGTAAAGCGCTTTGATATTTTTAAGCTACAATCGAGTTTTACATTGTGAAGATGACAATGGCAGATATTTGGTGCTGTGTAATGATCCAGTCTAATCTTTCATATCAGTTTGAATCTTATAATGGATTTAATAAGGGGGGGGGGATGTCTTTGCTGGTTTGTTATTTAATTGTGGCACTGGAAAAGGCTATCAGAGATTCCAGAATATAGATAAATGGCACAGTATTTAATAAATCTATCCAACTACTTGTTTACACAAATGACATTGATATTATTCATGATTGCTCCATTAATGTTTTGAAAGAAGCTTCTTGTACTGGGGAGAGCTGCTAAGAGAAGACAGGGCTCATTGAAAAACCAAAATGAAATCAAAAATGAAACCAAATATATGTGTGCTATGGAAAAGGATAGTTCACCTGTCCAAATAGGCAATTGTTCTACCATTAAGTGTTATTATGGATATTCAAGGTAGAAATAGTGGTGAGGGCTACTAAACCTATCTTTAATGACCAGAGGAGTGGGATGGTCAAGATGGAGTGAGCAGTCACATCAGGAATCTGGAACTGGAGAGCAGCTGCATGGGACTGAGATGAGTTTCAGAATCTTGTTGAGGAGACCAAAACCCAGTAATAGGGATAACCAAAGATGATAGTTAACAGATGTTTAGAAGGGTAAAGTAATACTTTGAGAGAAAGGAAAACTTAATATCTTGGATGCTGGAGAGGCATCTGAAGGTTAGGGTTATTTCAAGAAGAGAAATCTCATTGATAAATTTGAGTCTGAAAAGTAAGACTGGGAATAGAGAGTTTTTTTTTTTGCAAAAAGTAAGATAGGAATGAGTTTTACTGAAATTAACAAGAGTCTCAGAAGAGAATGGCTTGGAGATCAGAATTTAGTGTTGTATAAAGTTATATTCTGGAAAGTTTGTCAAATGGGAAAGGAGAATGTGGTGTACTATCAGAAGAAGGTGGGCTGGACTTGTAGTCAATCGGAGAAGACAGTTGGTATATAGAAGGAACAGTAGGACAGAACAGAACAACTTTGTGCAATTCCCCCAGTATTAGTTGCAAATGTCAAGGTCTCAAACATATAATATTGCAACCCAAGATGAAGCTGGCCCATTTGCAGAAATCAGATCGTATAACAGAACTCAATGTAATAGATCTTTTTAGTGAAAATGATTGCATGCCTGAGTGTTCCTGGTAAGATTTATGCAAGTATACTTGAGAAACGGTTGAGAAGGATTGTGGAAGAAAAGCTTGGTGAAGAACAAGCTGGATTCAGGCCAAATAGAGGTTGTCAGGATCAGATTTTCTCTTTATGACAAATAGTTGAGAAATCATGGGAATATAACAAAGATCTGTATTTAAGTTTTGTAGATCTGTAAAAGGCATATGACAAGGTGCCAAGAGAAAAGCTATTCAAAATGCTACAGTTATATGGTGTCAATGGGGCATTATATCAAGCGATACTTTGTCTTTATTTGAGTTGTAAGTCGGCAGTTAGAATTGAAGGAAGTACAGGAAGATGGTTTAATGTTAAATCTAGTGTCAGACAAGGATGTACATTATCCCCTCTGTTATTCATTATCTATATAGATCACATTATGAAGGAAAGTGGTATTAAACCTGATATCAAAATTGGAGATGTTAATGTCAGCACTTTGCTTTATGCGGACAATGTTATACTTCTAAATAAATCTGCTACAAGTCTGCAAGATTCCCTGACTAAATTGAATAACTGTTGTAATAGATATGGTATGAAGGTCAGCAATAACAAGACAAAGACGATAAAAATAGGCAGAAGCATTGAAAATATCAACTGCATTGTGAATGGAGAACCTATAGAACAAGTAAACCATTTAGGCGTGATTTTTATTGAAGATGGTACATTAAATATGGAAATAGACAATGGCATCAACAAAGCTGGCATTGTAGGAAGTCAACTGAACAAATTTATATGGAATTTATAAATCTTTTTCTTTTTAATTAGGTTATCATAGGTTGTTAAAAATATAATATAAATATATAAAATTATTAGAGACACATCAAATAAACAACTGATTGTCACTTTGTCATTCTGGAAAAGAATTCAGGCTATTAGCCTAGTGCGACAGAAGTGTGTAACCTGTAACTGGTGATGTACAGTTCACGTGCACACTAAAAAATTTGAAGGTTGTTCGATGCTTCAATATCTGGCACAGTGGTGGGCACTTTAAAAATGCTTTGCAGGCACTTGGATGCCCACTAGTCCCATGTTGCCGACCCCTGATCCAAATGATGTCTTTGAGATATTACAAGACAATCCAGATTTGCAACTTTATTCCTTCATGAAAAGAGCTTCCTTCAAACACAATTCGATTAGCACAGCCTTTTGCCTTTTATCTTGTTGAGTGCTACCACATGACCCCTTTGCACATGTTTCAAAAATTCGAATGTGTACCTGCTTTCTACTCAAAATCATCAGTTATACAAATTGCCATAATCTGTTTCATCCGAGTTTGTGATCGTAATCTTCAGAAATAGTGTTCATCCTTAGATTTGGACACCAGTGTATATGAAATAAATAAAACATACTGAGTTATACATAATCTATATTAAAGTTGTAGGTCAGGAGGAACGTGATTGATGTAAAATCAGGTATAACACAATGATATACTATCTCCACTCTTATTCATCATCTGTATGGATCACATTATGAAGGAAAGTGGCATTAAACCCTAACATCGGGGATATCAAACTCATCTCTTTGCTTCATGCAGATGATGTTGTATACCTAATCAAATCCATTGTGTTTTTCTCCAGGATTCATTAACTAAGCTGATTGACAACCATATTAAATTTGACATTAAAATTTGCAAGTAAAAAACCAACACTATGAAAACAGGTAGGAACAGGGAAATCTTCAGCTGCATTTTCAATGGAAATCCTGTAGAACAAGAAAAATATTTCAGCCAAATATTTAGGCACAATTTTTAGTGAGGGTTATAAATTAAATATGGAAGTAGACAATAGAATAAACAAATCTGGTATAGTGGGGAAAGTCTGTTGGATAAATTAATATCAAAGAGAAATTAGCCAAATCATTACACTAACCTCATGCAGTTGTTCAAACCAATTTTAATTCATGGATCTGAGAGTTGGGTTAGAAATTAAACAGTTGATCAAAGATTAGTAGACCACAGGTATAAAATTTCTGAGAGAAAAAAGCTGGCACCAATGGTAGAGTAATATGAAAAATGAAATTAGGAATCAAGTTGATATTGTTAACATTCAAAAAAAATGTGTGAGCAAAGCTAGCTAAAAAAGAATGGGAGAGGAAAAGTCTATACTAAGATAGTAGGGAAAAAAGAGAGGAAGACCAAGGTTATGGTAGATTGATGCAGTCAGTAGTGCCCTAGGAGGCAGAAATATAACATCTGACAATGTGGAGTGCTGATAAATGATAGACCATGGAAGAAAATTATTGACAGGAGATTAGTAATAACATGAACTTAATTATGTAGTATGGGCACAGTATTCTGTACATCCATTGAGGATACATATCAGAAAATTGATAATTCATAACTTTCAGTTTGTAATATAAATATCTAGAAGAATATGAAAGTGCATTTTATTTTGGTATTGAATATATTCACATCAGTAAATAGTAAGGTTTTTTATTTATTTATTATGTTTCAGAATTTGTTCACCTTTTCTGTTGATGAGAGATTCCAACTTGCTGGTGGATACATAGGTAACTTTAACCTAAACATTCACAAGAAGAAAAAAAAAAAGAAAAAAGTTAATTACTAGAATTTCATATAAATTTTTAAAAAGTTGATAATAATTACCACACCTACAGTATAATATGTTAAGATATTTTAATGTTCTGCCTTTACTGTTTAATTTTTTTAAAGAACTTGACAAGTTCTTTCTATACAATGGTCTAAAATGCCTATGCTGCAATGCATAGGCATTTTAGCATTTAATTTCAACATTTTTTAATGATGTTATTAAAGGACCTCGATGGAATTATTAGCTATTATAGAAGGTCCCACCTAAATGACAACATATTTGCCATATTATATGATATGTTAAGTGCCTTCACACTCATAACATCCGTTAGCAGTGTACTCCCCTCACTACCACACTTCATGTAATAAATCAGCTCTCCACACTGTTCATACAACTTTCAGGTTATAGCCTCTCACTTGGCCTTTCTATCTCTTTGCTGTATGAATAATTCTTTCCATATTAATCTGGTAGAATCCTTTTCATCAACCTAAATAATTTTTATAACTAATCACTTTGCCATTCCTCCAAGATGATCCCTTTTAACGGGAAGAGTCATCTATGAGCCTAATTACTTGCCTCCGGACACAGCATCAAAGATTTTAAGGGAAGTTTTAGGCGGACCATCCCAAATATGTGAACAGTATTCTAAGTATGGGCAGATTTGGGATTTATATAGAGTTAAGAGTTGGTTGGGTGTAAAATAGCCTCTTGAACAAAAGATAATGCCTAGTTTCTTGGATGCTGAAGATGCTGTCGATGTGATGTGTTTATGCCAGGAGAGACTAGAGATAAATGTGAGGCCAAGCAGAGAGACAGAGATCTGATCTTGTTTGGTGATTTATATATTACTCAAAGTAAGAATAGGTGAGCAGAGAACTCTTTTGTGAGAGAAAAGGCAATACTGGGTTTTGGTTGAAAAACACAGTATTGGTGGAAAAATCCCTTCTCATTATTCTAAGTTTCTCTAATAATTTTTTATTCCAGAGTCCTGATATTGTCTTATTGACATCCAGACTCTAGATTTTTTTTTTCATCACTACAGTAACTAGATGACTCAATTTGTGCATTCCAATCTACATGTGGTCCAAGTACTGCAGACAGTTACTTTCTCTCTGCTGGTCAGTGTCCTCACCAGAGTAGCAATATTCTGTGTGAAAATGCATTTGTGTTGCCAGTATTCTTACCATATAAAACATCTAGAATTTGAATTAGTTTATTAATTACTCAGGTAGTTTTGTGAACTTAATGAGTTTCACATCATCAGGAGAAATAAGTGAATAAACTTAAAAAAATAAAAATCCTGATTATGAAATCCAGAGAACTGGTAATATTCATAGTGAAATATTTGAAAACAGGAATAACAACAAAGTGTGCATGCACTATGAAGGTATCTACTAGTTCATGTTCTTTTGCGAACTAATTACAACCATGTGCACATCATGTTTAATGAGAGAAGGCTTGATATAAAATATCCCTTCTTTTTTGTTGCACTGTTGAGGATGTTTTATCATTTTAGCTTACTCCTTGAATGCTCTTGATAAAAATCTCTAATCTATGAGGGGCATTTCAGTATGCTGCCATTGTACTTGATGCAGTGCTGCACCCAGAGTGGGGCCATGGGGGCCTTGACTCCCCAAAAGAAAAAAGGAAAAAAAAACACTTCAAAATATTCCAAATCTTTTCCTAATTAAAATTCATTTTTTTTTATTTATGTTTTGTCATGTCTTCTATTTCTATACTATTTATGAATTAGCAATCATTGCAGATGCTCAGTCATAGGTTGTATGCAATGTGTAGTGTGTATTCTCAAATCATGTACTCAAATCCCCCCCCCCCCCCAAGATTAAATGTTGAGTGTGCCACTGACTTGATGTTTAGTTCTGGCGGTATGTGCTGCCAGTTTTGATTTGTATTTTTTTGTTCTCCATGTTTTTGATGTATTCAGACTTGCATGTCTCTCCCAAACTGCCAGTCTGTTCAATATAGGAGAGAATCACTATTCATCTGAAATCTTGTGTTTCATGTTCATCCAGCTGTCTGAGAGGTTGACATAGAATTTTGTTGACCAATATTCTGTTATAACCAGTGTATGGTAAGATGGTACTGAAGTAGTCGATCTCTTCATTTCTTTTATTTTTATTAGTAGAGATTTTGTAAGCTCTGTTATGTAGGATTTGTGTGGATAATGGCTGTTTTTTTTTATGTTCAGAAAGTGATGGGAAGTGGTGTCAAAGTAACATCTGGTGTTTGTTGGCTTTCTGTAAAATGAGAAATTGAGTGTGTCCTGTTCATATATTTCTTCAAGTGTGTCCAAAAAACAGAAGAAATTGTTGACTTCCAATTCAAAACTGAATTTAATATGAGAGTGATTATTGTTCAGGTCTGTGACAAATTCTTCTAATTGGTAGTAGAGCTAGGCCAAATGATGAATATGTCATTGATATATATATACCTGAGCCAATCTTTGTTTTTTTCCTTTGTAAGGCTTTCTCTTTAAACACTTCCAAGAAAGAATTTGCTATCAGAGGAGAAAAGGAAACAACCCATTGCCACTCCTTCCTTGTTTTCAGAAAAAGATCCAAGAAGTATCAGAGTAGAAAACAGAACTCTTGGTTTCTTTTATCTAATATAAATAAAAGAAACCAAGAGCTCTATCTCAGTACCATCCTGCCAAAGAGAATGGTTACAACAGAACAATAGTCAACAAAATTCTGTGTCAACCTCTAGACAATCAGATGAACACAAAACACAAGATATCAGAGAACAGTGATTATGCACTACATACAGTCAGTCACAGATAAAATATCAACACTACTATGACAACAGACTATAAAAGTTGCTTTCTTCCCCCCCCCCAGCAATGTCTCTAATCTCTTGAAACCATTAAAACTTCCCCATCCACTTCTTAAAAAATTTGCTATTTACAAGATCAACTGTTGAAAGTTTCTTCACTTGATTATACTATAATTTAAAGATACCAAGAAATTATATTCTTGGTTTCATTCATCCTTTATCCAAGTGTAAATAAACAAAGTTTGCATGTGAACTAACTGATGTGAAGTATCCTAGCCTTGATAACCCATAATGCAATGCATATATCCTTATGGACAACATGTGTAATGTTATGTATTATGGGAAAGACCACTATCCAGTTTTGACCTTTATTGAGGTCTCATCAGTGGGAGCCAGACCCAGAAACAATACCAAGGTTGATGTAATGCAGAAGTCATATTTCCATATACAGGTACTCAAAAGGTGTCGCACCTAATCAATAAAATAAAACTTGGGATTAGAAATATTGAACCTTTTTTTTTTGCTTGGTTATACTATAAATTAAAGTTGCCAAGAAATTATATTTTTGGTTTCATTATTTATCCAAGTGTCTGGCTCACACTGATGAGACCTTAGTAAGGGTCAAAACTGGTCTGGGTAGTGGCCCCTCCCATAATACATAGAATTATACCAGGGGCGTGCCTGTGTGCAAACCTTTAGTTGGCGCCCCTATACCCCTCCCCCAATAAAAAATCACTTTATAAGAATGTATCAGTGAGTAAAAATGAAATACGAAATATATTAATTATAAATTTATTGAACAAAAAGCAGAAATTACAAAAAAAAAAATTATTAAAAACAATAAACATACAAGAAGGGTACAAAAACAACGAAAATAATTTGGGAAAAAAATAAAGTAAATAAATAATAAAATAAATAAATAATAGTAATTTACAAGTATATAAAATAAGAACATATTAAACATTATTGGGTAAAGAAATAGTTAAATAAATATTTAAACAGAAAGAAAAATCACTTAGTGAATTGAACTTTTCTAGTTTTCATTAATGAAAATTCTTGAATAATATCATGTATATCAAGTTGATCCAAAATATCTGACTCTATTGATATAATGGCAAGATTTGAAAGTCTGTCTTGTATCATTGTGGTTTTTAATAATTTTAAGTTTAGAAAAGGACCGTTCTGCAGATGCTACAGATACCGGTAATGACAGAAGAATCCGAAGAGCAATTGTAAAGTTTGGATAAACTGTGATTAAGTCAGTTTGAATAAATATACTGAATTATCTGATATATATCGTTTTTAAAATTAGAAATAAATGGTTAACAGTGTAAAATTTCTTCACATAAATCTCCTGCGTCAATGTCTGAATGATTCTCGTGTGTTAATTTTTATCATAACTTTTTACAACAAGATAATAAATATTCTTTATTTCGTGAAGTATTTAACAAATACAAAAACTGAAATGAATTCATATGCTCTTTTAATAAATAAATCTTTCCTGCAAAGATTGTAATGTTTGATCTATTATGCAGAGAAAAAAAAATACTTTGAATGAAATTTTAGGATCTATTATATTTTCATGTTCGTAATCAAATCGTGTTGTCTTTTTAAGTCGCCTTAATGGTCTACTACTCTACTACAAAATACAGATTCTGCATCAAATTTTGCTGCAATTAATTTTGAGCTTTCTACAATTTCTTTGAAAGTTTCATCAGACCTATAATAATTTAAAAATTGATTTAGATCATTCAATGCATCTGAAGCAAGTTGGGGCTTCATAGATGAAGACTGCAGTATTTCGCTGACAAAATTCAATTTATTTAAAATATCTTACCAAATCTTTGGCACCTTTACTATCCTGGCACCTGTGTGTGTTGCACATATGGCTGGCACGCCCATGCATTATACATGTCTGTAAGGATATGTGCATTGCCTTATGGGATACTAAGGCATTTGATGTCATTAGCCTCTATATACAAGTAGCCCAATCTTGAAGTTACTTCATGCGCAAACTTTGTTTGCTTACACTTGAATAAAGGGTGAATCGAAGAATATGAGGGGGGGGGTATCCAAAATAACTGGAATCTGAACTTGGCACGTGTGCATTTTCTAGTTAGGGATGATGCTATTGCATATCGTGAGTGTGTAGTTCTCTGCACCAGTCTGGCAAGTGGCATTATCCTGTGTGAACTGGATTGTTGTTCTGGCTGCTCTTTTGTTAGTATTTACAAGCAAGTTTGTGATGGCTTACCACAAGGAACAGAGAGTGTGCATGAAATTTTGTTTTCTTTTGGGTAAAATTGCAGCCGAAACTATTGTTATGCTTTGGCAAACCTTTAAGGATGATGCTTTAGGTAAAACGCTGCTCTAAGAGTGGTTTTCCATTAAAAATGGGGACATGTCAGTTGAAGACCACCATGATCTGGCCGATTTTCGACAGCTGAAATGATGAAAACATTGAAAAGGCTTGCCAAGTAATCAATGAAGATTGCTGAAAGACCAATGAGCAAGTTTCTGAAGAGACGAATTTGTCAGGGAGTTCATGCCAGCAAATTTCAACCGAAGATTTGCAATGATACGTGTGTCTGCTAAATCTGTGCCTCATTTGTTCAGAGGATAAAAATAAAATTGTGTGAATGTTTGCCATGATTATTTGAGGGAGCAAGTTCTTAATGACCAGAACTTTCTTTCAAAAGTTGTGACCAGGGATGAGTCTTGGTGCTATGGTTATGATCCAAAAACAAAACAAGCATCAAGCCAGTGGAAACATGCAAATTCACTGAGACCCAAGAAGGCATGTCAAGTTCAATCAAACATCAAGACAATGTTGATTTGTGTTTTTGATGTAAATGGAATTCTACACAAAGAATTTGTTCCTCCTGGACAGACAGTAAACCAACATTTTTATCTCAACGTTTTGAGAAGGCGTGCAGTTCTTGATGATAAACAATATGGCAGCTGTTCCTGATCTCTCTCCATTTGAATTTTTTTTTTTATTCCCGCTGATAAAGAAAACCATGAAAGAGCACTGGTTTGTTGATGTGGATGAAGTGAAAGAAAAGTTGCTGGAGGCCATAAACAGTATTCCAGTTGAACAATTCCAACTGTTTCCAGCAGAAGAAAAAACATTGGAGCACGTGCATTAATTCATGTAGAGAGTATTTTGAAGGTGACTAGAATATGGTATTATAAGCTTTCATAAAGTTTTTTTTTTAAAAAAATAATTCTGGTTATTTTTGGGTGCCCCTTATATAATTTCTTGGCATCTTTAATTTGAAAGGTCAACTGTACCTATGAGTTGCTACGTTGGACAAACAGACAGGTCAAGAGAGACACACTAGTCTGCACACATCATTGGCATGGAGAATGAAAGAAAAATACTAATCACTACTTGTACCACATACCACTGGAACTAAAATCAAATACTATTGCAGCATACTGAAATACCCCTCGTAGATTACCGATATTTCTGAAGAGCATTCAAGGAGTAAGCTAAAATGATAAAATACCCTCAACAGTGCAACAAGAAAGAAGGAATATTTTATATCAGGCCTTCTCTCATTAAGCACAATGTGTACATGGTTGCAAGTAGTTTGCAGAAGACCATGAATTAGTAGTAGATACCTTCATAGTTCATGCATACTTTCTGTTATGCCTGTTTTAAAATATTTCACTGTGAACATTATCAGTTCTCTGGATTTCATAATCAGGTTTTTTATTTTTTTTTTAAGTTTATTCACTTATTTCTCCTGATGATGTGAAACTCATGAAGTTCACAAAAACTACTTAAGTAATTAATAAACTAATTCAAATTCCAGCTGTTTTATAGTAAGAATACTGGCAACACAAATGTATTTTCACATGGAATATTGTTACATGATGAGGACACTGACCAGTTGAGAGAAAGTAACTGTCTGCAGTACTTGGACCACATGTAGATTGGAATGCACAAATTGAGTCATCTAGTTGCTGGAGTGATGGGGAAAAAAATCTAGAGTCTTGAGGTCAGTAAGACAATAACAGGACTCTGGAATATTAGTTATGGAAGGATGAGAAGTTAAAATTGCAAAGATTGTTACAGAAATTTAGGTTAATGAGAGGGGATTTTTCCACCAATTTTTCATTATTATTATTATTATGTGACACCTCTAGGAAGTCCAAAAACTCATCGAGGGAGGGCATCTACTCTACAACGAACCGCAACTATCATCATCATCATCATCATCTACCGCTCACTACCACTACTAGTATTAGCACAGACAATCGCAAACATCCATGCCCATGCAGGATTTGAACCTGCAGCCTTTTGGCTGGAGAGCGGATATGCTAAAGTTCTCTGCTCACCTAATCTCTGTCTCTCTGCTTGGACTCGCATTTATCTCTCCTTGCATAGAGACACATCACATCAACAGCCTCCTCAGCATCCAAAAAACTTCTCATTCTCTTTTGTTCAAGAGGCTATTTTACACCCAAACAATTCTTAACACTATACAAAGCCCAAATCTGCCTTTACTTAGAATACTGTTCACATTTTTTGGGTGGTGCACATAAAACTTCCATTAAAATCCTTGATGCTGTCCAGAGGTGAGGAATTAGGCTCATAGATGATCCTTCCCTTAAGGATTCACTTCAACCCCTATCTCACAGATGCAGTGTTTCTGTACTGTGTCCATTCTACAGTTATTGTCACTCTCCAGTAAATTGGCAACCATCATTCCTCTGCTTGCTTTTGCACCCATTAATACAGGAGCAACAGCTGTCCAGCATCTCTTTACTGTGCAACTGCAACAGCGAACCTGCTTCTCCTCTTCCTCTTTTATTCTGTCCACTGGAACAGCCTTCCTCGTGAAGTATTCCCAAACTTACAATCTGCATCTTTTCAAAAAACATCAATAAAACTTATCTCAGTCCTCATCTGCACTCCACACACAGCACTGATATGCTTATACATCTCTCAAACTTTTATGTGTGGATCAGTATTTAAAAAAATAAAAGTATCCAGATCAGGAAGTAGAAACAGTAGTATGGAAAGCAGAAGTCCCACAGGGTTTTCACATGGCATTCTTGTAATGCCAATGGTTACAAGGTTGAGAATGGCTCTGGGAAAGAGGTGACTTCAGCAGCATATCTGGAAGGGAGTTGGCTAATAAAAAAATCTAGTGTTGAGTGAGAGAAGAGGATTGTCTGGCATTCTGGTTAGTAGGTGGGAAATTTGCTCTAGGTCATCTTTCACCAAGTACCTCAGCTTTTCTTCAAACTTACTCATTAGAATTGAAAAAAAGAGAGCCATTTGAAATTGTGGATATTAAGGTCACCAAAGAAGATTACTTCACTATTACTTCACAGGTTAAAAATTAAGAAAAAGAAAGAAGTGGCTAGAATGCTTTCCAGAGTTAGGAAGGTGGTAGTGACAGCAGATAATACATATTGAGTCAAGAAATTCAAGCCAGAGACACTCAGAA
Source organism: Typopeltis vanoorti (assembly GCF_054136105.1). Taxonomy (NCBI): domain Eukaryota; kingdom Metazoa; phylum Arthropoda; class Arachnida; order Uropygi; family Thelyphonidae; genus Typopeltis; species Typopeltis vanoorti. Next base: position 88,432,696 of record NC_143561.1, on the reverse strand, counting down.
AGAGAAGATTCAAAACGTGGCATCCTCTGGCAAGGAATTATCATACTACACAGAAGTAAGTGGAATGAAGTTTCTACCTTTGTGGCAGAAAAAACCATATAGTGTAATTTTGACAATATATGTGGACAGTGGGTATTGTAGCTGGAATTTATGGTTCAGTCAAAAACAGGAGGGTTTAAATATTTGTAGGAAGTGAAGATATTTCATGTGCAAACGTTTACTTGCTTGCACTTAGTTAAAGGATTACACAAGAATATAATTTCTCATCATCATCATTTTCTGATGTATCTTCAAGCGATGTTCTGGCTACTATGACAGCACTACATGATTAAGTTTATATTATTATTAATCTCCTGTGCAACAATTTTCCTCCAAATTAGTCTATTATTTTTCAGCACTCCAATATTGCATATCTAACATTTTATTCTTTTAAGGCACTTCTGACTGAATCACTCCACCTAGACCTCAGTATTCCTCTGGGTCCCTTTCCTGCCATGTTAGCATTAAACACCTGTTTTGCTAACCTTTCCTCACCCATTCTACACTGCTTGGAAAGAAGTAAACAGACACCATAGTGTGAGGAACAAACAGTGGTGCCCACCTTAATAAGATGTTGGATTTCCTTTTGCTGTGATGACTACAGCAGTCCTATGGAGCATACTTTCCACAAGCATGTGATAGCAGTCAGTGGAAATTTTGAACCATTCTTACTGTAGACATGTAATGAGGTCCCTGACTGTTGTGGGGTGATTTCCCTTGACCTAACCCAAAGCTCCAGTTCATCCAATAGATGTTCAGTAGGGTTAAGATCATTGTGCTGTGGAGGCCAGTCAAGTGTGTTGATGTTCATGCCCACAAGCCATGCAGTTACAGCAGCAGCCTTGCGAAACAGTGCATTGTCTTGCTGAAAGACCAATTGTCAGTTCCATAGAAATGCTATAAAGTAGAAAGCATTGTATTGTCCAGAATGTTTGGATACTTCTCTGAATTCAATGTTCTTGGCACCACAAACAGAGGTCTAAGACCAAACCCAAAAAACAGGACCATACCATCACACCACCACCTCTGAATTTCATAGTAGGGGTTATGCACTCTGGCAAGAGACATTCACTGGGCATCTGCCATACCCATACCTGTCCATCTGTTCTGTAGAGTGTGTAGCATGATTCATTGTCCACAACACAGCTTTCCAAGCTTCCACATCCCATTGTACTTGCACTTTGTACTAAAGAGCGTTTACAATGGGACCACTAAAGATGACACTGGATGTTGGTTTGAGTAATCTGGAGCTTACATATAGTAGTTCTACCGTGGAAATCCATGTTATAAGCCTCGGTTCTGAATGTTTTTGTGCACATTCATGTTCCAGTTGATGCCAAGAACTTCACATTCAACGTGTTGACTGATGAATGGCAATTTTTACATGTTATTCTTTGTAGCACCTTACGGTCATGTTTGGTGAGTGTGGTGGGTCATTCACTGTGAGTAGCACTTGCATTTGACTCCCTGCACTTCCATCTCAGTATGGTTTCACTGATTGCTGACCTGTGATGGATCAATTTGTCAACAATTTGCTGAACAGATAGGCCTGCAACATGGCATTCTTTCACAACACCTCTTTCAAACTCTGTCAGTTCCCTTCTCGCAGCCATTTCAACTTGACACAATCGCCCTCACTTGGAAGCATCATATTCCTCCAACTCATTCTTCCTGCAAACACATGATTTGTTACATGGCATGATGCACCTTGCCTGTGGGGGTGTCTGTCAACTTCTCATGTATTGGAAAGAGGTTTTATTGCTGATTTTCATGCAAATTGGTGTCAACCATTATTTAGTTAAAGAATCCATGAGACTTGCACTAAAATGTGTTTAGAATTACAACATCTGCATAAAGCAAAGAGCTAAGTTTGACATCTCCATTTTAATATCAGGACTAATGTCGCTTTCTTTCATAATGTGGTCTATATAGATGATGGATAAGAGTGGAGATAATGTTCATCCTTTTCTTAATCCTGATTTTACATCAAACATTCTTCCTGTATTTCCATCAATTCTAACTGCTGATTAACAACTTAAATTTAGACTATGTATTGCTCTGTATAATGCTCCAATTAGCTCATATAATTGTAGTATTTTGAAAAGTATTTCCCTGGGTACCTTGTGATATGCCTTTTGTTGATCTGCAAAACTTAAATACAGAACCTTGTCATATTCCTGTGATTTCTCAGCTATTTGTCATAATGGAATCTGAACTTGACAACCTCTATTTGGCCTGAACCCAACTTGTTCTTCTCTTGTAAAGTTTCTCTTTCACAATCTTTCATAACCTCTTTTCAAGTATGCTTACATGAATCTTACCTGGAAGTAGGGAGGTGTAAAATTTTGCAGTGTAGCCAATGCAAAATTTTATGCCTCCCTACTTAAGCATTTCTTGTTGAATATTCTAGCTTTCTGCATTTCAAGGTTTTGATTTCTAGTTTAAAAGTATTGATATGTGCTCCTCTTTGCATTTCTCTTGAAAATGATCTAATATGATTCTGTCACTGCTTGTTTTGTTTTAATAGTTTTCCAAAGTAATTATTCCAGACATCTAGTATATCCTTGTCTTCAGTTTTTATGTTACCTCTATCATCTTTGATTCCTTTTGCAGCACTCTTTCCTCCATTTCTAAGCTTTTTCAATATTATCCAGAACATTTTGCCACCTTCCTGATATATAATTTCCTTACCAAAGTCTTCCCATGACTTTTGTTTAGCTACTTTTACACACATATCTGACGATTTATTTGCTAGGAACTTTTGGTATGCTTTCTTCTTTTCCAGAACTGTTTTTTTAACTTCTTGTGACCAACATGAGGTTATTTTCTATTCTTAGAAACATCTGCACCACACATCTCCCTATTTGCATCAATCAATGTGTTCTTCACAGTTTACTACTGAGACTTCAAGATTTGATTCTAGTTTTCAAACTGCTTCAAATGTTCTTCAATAATATTTGTATAGTCGAGCCTACAGTTTACCTGTAAAAGCCGCTTAACTGTAATTCTTTTAAAAATTTCTTATACTGTTCCTTTCAGTGTGATATCCATTTTTTCCTGCTTAGCACTAAATAATGGTCACTTCTAATTTCAAATCCTCTGTACACTCTTGTATCTTGAACCAGCGTGAAGATATCACTATCAATAATGATGTGATCAATGAGGTTTTTTTTATTTCTTGTATCTTCTCTCTACATGAACTTGTGAACTTCTCCACTTGCCATCTTTATGTTGGAACATGGTATTAGTAATGCGTAGTCTGTGTCGTAAGTAGAAATCCAGCAAATACCATTATTATTAGCTTTGCACTTTTCTCTAAATTTTCCCAAAACGTTCCTATATGCCTGGTGGGATTCATTTTCCATTCTGCTGTTTAGATCTTCAAGGACCACTTTTTCCATTTTCTTTGTCAGCTGCCTGAATGACACCAACGATTCTTTGACTTCTTCCTTAGAAGAACCGTCTGGGACTATAGGCACAATTAAGTTTCATTGTCCATTTTCTTTTGAAGTATGCCCACATCACTCTACTTGAAACTGCCTTCCAATCAAGAAATTTATCTTCATGTTTAGTGTTGAATGCTATCGTTACTCCTTCCTTTCATTCATCATTATTGACTGAATATAACATCCCATACTTATTATTTAGTAAGATCTCATCTGTTTTTTATTCTTTTTCTTGGTAATGTCAATTATGTCCACGTGGTTCTTTTCCAGTTCTTCTGCAAGTTCAATTTCCTTTCCATTAATACTCATTATATTGATGGTTCCTTTCTTCAATTCTTCTGACATTGCGTGGGTTAATTCTTCTTTTTCCAGATGTTGAGTTGGGGTTTGGTCCAGTAGCTGACTTATCATTGATTTCCCTGGTTCCCTGATGAAAGCAACAAGGGCTTTGTATAATTTACTTAGAAGTATAATATACTTTTTGACCAAGTGAAAAAACATTCTACAATTTAAGTTAGCGTTTATGACATGATGTTAAAGTGGATTGTAGAAGAATTTTTGTTTTTGGTAAGATTTTTTAAATTTTTGGTGAAGGGAGGTTTTGTTTTTATTAACTGCAATGACACTATATATTTTAGCTTAACATTATGGTGGTGCTTTAGGGATGAAAGAGAGTAGGGGATGTGCAGTAAGAGAAGATATGTTGCCATACAGAGAGCATCCAATCTCCTTGCCATACCATGGCAAGGAGATTGGATGTATCCTGTACATGTCCATGGCTTCTCTCCATGTCAACAGGTGTCTTGGGCACAGGTCTCTTTTCTATATTTCATTGGGGTGGGAATTGGCCTTTTCAGCTTTGGTCCTACCAGAGTGTAGTCTGTCAGTGTTTCACATGGTCCCTTATCTTTGATGGTACCTAATCTCCATGCAGATCAGATGTCTCTTCTTTGACTAGCTTTCACATTGGTATCCCCAGGCATGGGCACATAATGTCATGGTTTCTGTGTCTGGGAGATGAGGTGTGCTTTACTACTTTGGACATTAATTCTCACTTGTACAGCTCTTAGTGTATAGTCCCTTAGTCTGCCCCACCTTGTAGTGACCTCAGGTGTTTAGTGGTACACCTGGAGCCTTTCTGGGTATTCTTGACGCTCCCTGGAGGAGGAGATACAGTTGGTTGATGACTTTTATCTTGTAGACTCAATCTGGTCACTGTCTCGTGAATATATTCTTTTCACTTGAACCTGATCTATTGCTGAACTGGCCTCTGCTGTTCTTATTTCCTTTAGGCCCATGAACACAAACAGCTGCTGGTCAGCATCCATCTAATATCTGACTTTGGATGTTGAGCAGGCTTCTTAGTCTTTTCTTTTATACTTTCTACCTCTGTGTCTGCATTCTTCTCCCACCTCTGATTGTTTGTGAAGCATGTCAACAGATTCCTTTCTTTGGTGACTACTTACCCTCCCCCCCCCCTCCCACACACACACACACACAGCACAGATGTTCTATAGAATTTGAAGCCTCTCATGTGTGTGTGTGTGTGTGTGTACAGGATTGATATAAAAAAAAGAAAAAAAACTTCTTCAGGTATACTCTGGATATAGGGAATAAAAATAGTTTTGCTGCAGTTGCCCATTTCTGTATTGGTAATTATTAAAGAGATTGGAAGGAATGAAATGTTATCTGTCAGTGACTGTAGGATCAAATAGCAAATACATGATCTGATTTACAGTGCACCAGATTACCCCCCCCCCAATTGGCCATGATGTCCAGCTAAATCTGGATATCCTTATCCAGCACTTTCATCATCTTATCATAAAATGTAAGCAAATTGTTGAAACACTTGCAGTGTGCCCTTGGAACTTTAGTCCACTGTCTACCATTATCTTGTGATCCTGAATCTCATCCACTTCCTGACTTCAGCTTCAACATACAGTACAAGCCTTATATCTCTCCAAATTACAATGCCTTGCAATTATTAATATTAAAACTACAACTCCACTCATTTGTCCAAGCTAAAAGTTAATCCATTCCCAGTCAAGACACATGAAAATATCATTAACAAATAAGTTACACATTAGGGACCTGAAACATACCACTGGTCACCTCCTTTTTCTGAGACACTGCTTTATCATACACAACTTACTGTTGTTATTCAGAAAGCCAATCTTCAATCTATTGCTATCCAATCCCATCTTCTGCAGTTTATACACCATCTTGTCATGTGATAAACTATCAAATGCCTTTTCATAGTCCAAGAATATTGTATATAAATCTCCCTCATCCAGTACTTTCATCATCTTATCATAAAATGTAAGCAAATTGTTAAAATAACACCTGCCTTTCACAAACCAATGCTGACCATCATAGAATATCTGATGTCCATCAATCTAGTCCTGTATTCTATTCTATTCCTAGCCATTTTCTCCAATACCTTGATCTCAATTGCAGATGTATGGACTGGTCTATAATTGGAAACTTCTGTCCTAGATTATAGAGCCATGCTTGTGGAGTGGTACTATTTTGCCTTCTTTCTGCTCTTTGGATAGAAAGAAGACACCTGTTGTTTCAAGTGCATTATTGGGCCTTTCATCATTGGAAACAGCACTGCACCCAGAACAACAAGCTCTATTCACATCATGCTAACACAGTTGATATAACAAAAAAAAAAAAAAAACTCTCACCATACTTCTTAAAAACAACCCCCCCCCCCATACCAGACAACAGATAAATTGGACTCCCTCCTGAAATAATACGGAATTAGAACAGTATACAAACTTCTAAATTATCTACCTTCCTTAGACAAATCAAGGATCACCAGGACCCTGTCTCCTTCCCAAGCGTCTAATGCATCCCCTGTCAGTGAGGAACTCAGTATTTTGAACAGACAGGACATACACAAAACATATCCATGTATTGTGCCTTCACTGAGTGTGTATTATTAAAGTGTGTCTGATAATGCTAACTTGAGCTGGCAAAATGTCGCTACAGTAGCACCCCCCCCCCAATCTGTGGGGGATCCATTCCAAGACACTCGATGGATAATATCAAACTCTATATATGCTAAGTTTTTTCCTATACATACATACATACCTATGATAAAGTTGAATTTATAAATTAGGCACAGCAAGAGATTAACAACAATAACTAATAATAAAACAGAACAATATAACAACATACTGTAATAAAAGTTATCTGAATGTGAATGGAATCTTAGCAACCTCACATATGTTTTTTTTTTTTAAAATTATTATTATTTATTTATTATTTTATGAAGTCGAGAACTTTCACTTTTTCACTTAAAAGGAAGCACTTTACGGCTTCTCTTTGGCATATCTGAATTACCAGCATCACTACTCTTTGGGACCATTATTAAGTAAAATAAGGGTTACATCAACACAAGCACTGCAATACTGCGACAGCTGATCTGATAACCGAGAACTACTCAAAACAGCATGCAATTTAAAACTTATGAATTGTCTCTTACTAAAAGAAAGAGCCATACAGCTTCATTTCAGCAATGTAAAATTACATAGGCTAAGTGGATATTAGATCCAACATTATTTCAAAGCCAAATGTTTGTAGAAACTATGAAAGTTTTGTAAGTTGACCTGAGAGCTTACGAGAATAATCCTCGGCATCCCTGAGTTGCCTTAGCTACTTAAGTAGTGCAAGCTAAGACAACTCTGGAATACCGAGGATCGTATTGTTGGATCTGATATCTACTTTGCTGATGTAATTATAAATTGTTTTTATAATTACATCAGCAAAGCAGGGTTGACCGCAGATAATTGAAATAGCGAATAGTGAACCTGCAGATAAGGAGGGACTACTGTACTTGCATGCCATTGTCTGCATAATTTTATGTTCCAGAAACTTTGATGGGTGGATAAAGAAAATGGGTGGGTTGAATTATAGAGAATGTGCATTAGTCTGTTTTCACTTAATCTGTAAACCATTATATCATAACATTATGATTATTTTGACAACTAGAATATTACTTTAACTAATACAGTATTCTGTCTAAGTATTTTGTTGTTTGCCATCTTACTTTGTAGGAATTTTCAAATGGATTATGGGCTCACGATCTGAATTCTGGTTGGGATTCTTAACTCGTTCATTGATGGAAAATGCAAGGAGTTATTATGATGCACAGACAATACTCTCAACTGCTAAAGTCATTTCACCTGTATATTTTATTTTAGGAGGAAATGACAGTGGACAAGTAAGCTGATTTTTTTTAATATATTTTGTATGACTAGTGTTGCAATTCTTTATTTTACATTTATTGTTGAAGTAATGCTTTCAACATTAAATTCATATTGCACTTAACATATAAATGAAAAAAAAAATTAATTTTAATGTAAATATTATAAACCATTTTTTTTTAAACATCTTAACCATAAATTTGTATGGAGGTGGAAAATTCACCGAAAACGTTTAACCAAAAAAAATAAATAAATTTATATATATATATATATATATATATATATCATGAATTTTGATATTTTGTGGAGAGGTTCATGCAATGGTATGAACTCTCCACAAAATAACCGAATATTGCATGGTAGGTTAAGGATTGTATAATCTTGAAAACCATGCTCTAGAGACCAAACATGAAATTTTTTCAAGCGCCACTTTAGGCTTCCAGTATTGCAGGTCGTAGTCTCATGGTAGTGAAATTTGTCTATCACCAAAGATTAAAATGAACCTAGTAAAATGTGAGTTAGCAAAGTACCTTGCTGCTTTACCTAACGCTTTATTAGTATTTATAATTTTATAAATGTTAATAGTTATGTATAATTTCATGAAGTTCACATGCTTCAGAATTTCTTGTGTTATTGTTATACAGGTATCTTTATGAAGGCAGAAAACTCATCATGAGAGACTCATTATTCACACATTAGCTATCATACTTCTTCTTAAACTCATTCACTGATGAAGCACTTACAACCACTTCTGGTAATCTTTTCTATCCATTCACCACCCTCAAAGCAAAAAAATCTAGTCCTACCTTCCTTGCTAACCATACTCTTACACTAAAATTAAAGATGCCAAGAAATTATATTCTTGGTTTCATTCTTTATCCAAGTGTAAGCAAACAAAGTTTGAGCATGAAGTAACTTTGGGTTATTTGTATATAGAGGCTAAGGACTTCACATCAATTGCTTTAGTATCCCATAATGCTATGCATTATGGGTGGGGGCCACTACCCAGACCAGTTTCGACCTTTGAGGATCAGTGAGAGCCAGACCCAGAAGTAATACCAAGGTTAAAATAATGATGGAAGTTTATTTTCCACTTGGTTAGACTATAATAAATTTAGTTTAATCCTTTACCCAAGTATAGGCAAACAAAGTTTGCGCCTGAAGTAGTTCAGGACTGAGGCAACCCGTAGCAAAGGTGGACTAAGCTCTCATTACTCCTTGTCTCAGTAGCTCTTATAATACAAAGCACATCTCCTTGCGGACATGTATAATGCTATGCATTAAGGGAAGGGCCACTACCCAGACTGGTTTCGACCTTTATTGAGATCTCTTCAGTGGGAGGCAGACCCAGAAGTGGTGATACTAAGGCAGAAGCAATGGAGAGATCATATTTACTTATACGAGTTGCCAAAAGGTGTACCATCTTATTATTAATTTACTCTGAATTTAGCGAAAGATGTTAGAAGTTTATTTTCCACTTGGTTAGACTATAATAAATTTAGTTTAATCCTTTACCCAAGTGTAGGCAAACAAAGTTTGAGCCTGAAGTAGTTCAGAACTGAGGCAACTTGTAGGAAAGGTGGACCAAGCTCTCATCACTTCTTGTCTCAGTATCTCCCATAATGCAAAGCACATCTCCTTGAAGAAAGTATAATGCTATGCATTAAGGGAAAGGCCACTATCCAGACTGGTTTTGACCTTTATTGAGGTCTCGTCAGTGAGAGTTTATTATAGTCTAACCAAGTGGAAAATAAACTTCCAACATCTTTCTCTTAATCCAGAGTAAATTAATAATAAGATGGTACACCTTTTGGCAACTCGTATAAGTAAATATGACCTCTCCATTGCTTCTGCCTTAGTATCACCACTTCTGGGTCTGCCTCCCACTGACAAGACCTCAATAAAGGTCGAAACCGGTCTGGGTAGTGGCCCTTCCCTTAATGCATAGCATTATACATGTCTGCAAGGAGATGTTCTTTGCATTATGGGAGATACTGAGACAAGGAGTGATGAGATCTTGGTCCACCTTTCCTACGAGTTGCCTCAGTTCTGAACTACTTCAGGCTCAAACTTTGTTTGCCTACACTTGGGTAAAGGATTAAACTAAATTTATTATAATCTAACCAAGTGGAAAATAAACTTCTAACATCTTGGTCCACCTTTCCTACGAGTTGCCTCAGTTCTGAACTACTTCAGGCTCAAACTTTGTTTGCCTACACTTGGGTAAAGGATTAAACTAAATTTATTATAATCTAACCAAGTGGAAAATAAACTTCTAACATCTTTCGCTAAATTCAGAAGTTAGTCTTAATAGGTTAAGGGAAATCAGAGCATTTTTCCTTTTGCTTTACCATACAATGAAAAATCCTCTGATTTCCCTTTACCTATTAAGACTAACTTCTGATTTTTGTACTGCTTCTGGGCCTTTCTCAAAGTATTGGGTCTACAATTTTTTATGTAGCTTTTGCGCTATGCATTGTTATTATCTGCTTATCCAGTTATTTATTCATTCAACTACCATGTGATTTGTTCTCTTCACTTTGGAAATGCAATCAGCTGCAGTTTAAGAGTGTTTCAGGGCTTTGTTCTATTGTCTAGCCTCTTTCTATTATGCAATACTCCATAGTGTCTTATATACCCTCTCAAAGGGTATATATGTATCAGAAATTGATGACAGTTTTGGCTTCTGAACTTTTAAGAATTGTTATCTGATGCATTTCAATATTTTGGCTACCCATATACTATATTCTTTTTTGAATGGTAATAATTTGGAGTGCTCTCATTCAGTTTTGTTTTAATGAAACAGTGTCATAAGTAAAATATGTTTATCTTAAACTATATTTCTAGATAATGTACTTGTAGTTTTTTTGTGATTATAATATGTTTATAATACATGTGACCAGTGTTTTTGTTTGGGACAGTACAAAATAGTACAGTATACCTGCACCTTTATTATAGCAGTGGTATGTGACATACATATACAGCATAGCTTTAATTTTTATTTTTTCCTACTAGCAAAGAATACATACCAGCACAATTGTTTCTCTCTCTCTCTCTCTCACTCACTCACACACACACACACACACACACACAAAAACACTGCATGTGACAAATGGATAGATAAAAAAATATGGTTATTATTATTATTATGGGCTACTCCAAGAAGTCCTTGGACTCGTTGAGGGAGGCCCTAAACATCTTATCAAGAACTATACAACATTTGCGCAGTATCTATTATACTTTGCTTTGAACTCATTCACAGTTATGCCACCCACAACAGATTCTGGCAACCTATTCCACTCATTCACTACTCTCCAAACAGAAAAAACCTGGTTCTAACACCCTTGCTAACAGTCTTACTCAGTTTACTTTGCATAACTGTAAACTTATGTAAAGTTGGATGGCCCTTATTTCTCTCGCCACCAGTCCTGTTCTGAAAAATTTCCTCTGAATTGATCTTGTAAAAACCCTCAGTAATTTGTATGTCTCGATCATGTTGCCCCTTTTCTGCCTATCAACCAGTTTCTGTAACCTACAAATCTTCAACCTCATGGCAGGTCTATGGAATGAATCTTTCTAGTAAGATTCATTCCATAGACCTGCTATCATTGATAGATATGATAAACTGACACCAAAAATATGATACTGTATGAGGATCAACATGGCTTTGTGAAGGGTCAATCGTGCCTTAATAATTTACTAACTTTTTATAATAGAATAACAGCTGAATTGGATAAAGGAAATGACTACACAATGATTTCGCAAAGGCATTAACAGAATACCACATGGAACACTGTTACTCAAATTAAAACAAATGGGGATGGATATGACACTGCCATGAGTGGATAAGAGGGTGGCTGCTGGACAGACATCAAAAAGTGGTATGTGGAGGAGCAGAATACCACAAGGTTCAGTGCTGGGACCACTGCTGTTTAATTTGTACATAAATCATATGGGAAATAACATGAAAGGAAATATTCAGTTGTTTGCTGATGATGCAAAATTAGATAGAGTAATGATTAATCAAGGTGATGTAGAGAGAGAGAGAGATCTTGCAGGATGATTTAAATAGGCTGTCAGTGTGAGAAAAAAATAATGGGTGTCAGTTTAATGTGGAGAAATGTAAGGTTATGCATTTTGGGATAAATATATTACAAGCTGTGTATCATATTGATGACACTGTACTACAGGAAATAGATGAAGCTAGAGATTTAGGGGTGGTGATAGACAGATGTTAAAGTTTAGAGGACATGTTGCTAAAGTAGCCCATAACATTACTTGGCTATTGAAGAACATATATTAACAAGTACAAATATGAAAGTTGTTATTCCTCTTTATAAGACCTTGATACACCCACATTTCCTGGAGTACAGTGTCATCAATGTGATACACAGCTTGTAATCTATTTATCCAAAAATGCATAACTTTACATTTCTTCATTAAACTGACACCCATTATTTTTTTCTCTGGATTACTGTGCTCAAGTCTGATTCCCTGGGTTTCTTGAAGATGAGGAAATGATGGAGAGGATTCAGAGGCGAGTGATCAAGATGGTGAGTAGCCTGTGGAATGTGCCCTATGAGGATAGATTGATGATTTGTGGATTGCAGAAGTTGGTTGATAGGAGAAAAAAGAGGGGATGTGATAGAAATTGCATTTAAGTTGCTTAAAGGATTTTATAGGATACATGTAGGGGGGAAATGTTTCAGCAGTTGGCTAGAGGGACCAGAACAAGGGATCATCCCTGGAAGTTGAATAAAGGTGTGGTTAGTAGGGGTGTGAAGATTAGATTTTTTGCTTGAAGAAATGTGAATGAGTGGAATGGTTTGCCAGAGTCAGTTGTGAGTGCTTTGTCTGTTACTGGGTTCAAGGAGAGGTATGATAGATTGGATCTCTCGCAGTGAGTCTTCGGACTCCATGATTGAGGTGCCCATATTATAATAATCATATTATTTAATTAGAAAACTCCTAAAACTAAACTGAGAAACTATTTTTCAGAAGGTTAAAAAGTCTTTTTTTATTATTATTTTTTTTTTTTAGGCATGTATCATTACTAAAGACAGGGGTACTTCTAAGTCTGATATCTGGACAATGAAGGAATCTGGAAATGGTTGGTTTTTAGTTGAAACTAACTATGACCATTGGAAATCTCCACTGTTTATTGATGATAGAAGAACTCCTGCTGTAAAATGCCTGAAATATTTAACACAGAAGGTAAGTTATCTTAAAATGAGCAATACAGTTTATTGCTTGGAATTTGCAACTAAATTTGGTTCTTTTTTTTTTTTTCTTATCGGAGGGAGTCATGCTAAGGATAATTAATGTTAAGGATTCATAATTCCACATTATTGTTAACTACTGATTACATTTTATCATGGCTATATGAAAAAAACAAAAAAGAAAAATGGTTTCTGATAATAGACACTATAAAGTGGACATTCATTGCTTTGATATGAATTGTCTTATTTGAATTTTTGTGTCTGTTTATATATTATGCTTGTATGTTTCCATCATAAAAGACTAGAGGGTTCTCGTATTGATGTTTGCTAAATAATATATTGAGTTATTAGCAATTTCCTTTCCATTTGATGAGCCATATGGCAGCTCATTATAAGGATCTGACACCTGATAATCAGTAATGTCGATTATACCGTATTTTATTTCAGCCGGAGGTATTTCTAATACTGTAATAGGACAGTAACACTCTTGCTCCATTAAAATTATATATCCACTCTATATATATAAAAAGATAAGCCGAAATTTGAAACGTTTTTATGTCACGTTTTTTTCTCTTCATTGTTTTGAGCCGGATTAAGCTGATAAGCCGAAATTTGAAATGTTTCATGTCCAACAATGTGTTTGCCTTCGTGAGACAACAATTTGTTTATCATCATCATCATCAAATTCCTGCCATGTACCCTCAAGGGGATGTACAGGATATGGTAGTACTACATGAAAAAAATTACATCATTACTAACTTCCTCTCTACAATTTTCCTCCAAATCAGTCTGTTACTTGTCAAGACTCCAACATTATCAGATCTTATATTTCTATCATCTAGGGCACTTTGTACCGTATCATTTTGTTGGACGTTTCAAAACAATGGAACTGGCTTACCGGCCTGGAACTCGTGGAGGGGGGGACAGAGCCCCCCCCCCCTAGTGTGTGTGTGTGTATGACAAACTTGTAAATCAGCTAATGATCTGTAAATACCTTTTCTGAATTAATCTTTTATAAGTATTCATAACTGTGCTTTATGGTATAAACAGCACCAGAGGAACAAAATAAATAATATATTGAGTTACTAATATTTTTCTGTGCACCCCTCAGGTTACATGTCAGGAATTTGATCATGATGATATTTTTCTTGATTTCAAACTAGTATCTTCAAAGCACAAATTACAACTGTGGTAAAACACACAGCACTCAATTGTGTTGTAGAAACAATTTGAATTGTAACTGAAAGGGAACTAATGCCTTAACAAGGTGTCCCCCTACGTGTTGCTAGTTGCGGGGGGGGGGGGGAATAAAAAATTCATTCAGTGAAATAAGCTAAATATGGTCTTAGAATAACTATCATCCAGATCTTTGGTAAATTAATGCAGCAATACTTATTCAGGTTACAGGAGTATTTCATAGCTGATACTGATTCTAAAAACAATCCTATAATGACTTATATGTGTGTGTATGTAAAGCATGGTTTTGCTAGTCCTATATTGTCTTACTGGTGATTGTGAATATAGTTTTTATGTTCTTCAAAGCAGAGGTTAACATAGTTACTGAGCTGTCTAAAGTAGGCTAAGTTGTTGGAACAAGAATATACTCCACAGTGTATACAAGGAAGCTGGTTCCTCAGAGAATGGATGAAGGTTGAGAGCTGAATGCATGGTTTGAAAGTAGAGGAGTGGAGATCATATTTGCAGAGAAATTTAGCTCTTGAATATAAGGTATGGGAATAGATGATCTTGTGTTGGCTGCAGGAGTGATAGGGGCATGCTGTATTTTGTCTTTTTAGGGGGTTGTAGCTATTGGCTAAAAAAGTATTTTGAAGGTTCTTGTGTTTAGTTTTAAGGCATTGGAAAAGTGGTTAGTTTGTTACCCAGATATGAGAGTAGTGAACTGAAAAGGAGAGCAATAATACTGAATGACAAGATGGCTGAATTGTCTCAGGCAAAAGGTTCAATTTGTGAATGTGTGGAATGAATTTAAAGGGAAGTTAAAATAGTTCATAGCTGATGGAATGCATTTGAATGGGTTTAGTGTTGGTTCTTTGGAGTGATTGTTGTCTCACTAAGAGTAAGAGCACACAAGGCTCATTTGAAATTAATATTACTAAGGGTCAGAGAGAGAGAGAGAGAGGTTGAGAAGCAGGTTGTGGAAGGACAGGAAGAAGAGGGATACAAAGGTGAGGAAGTGATTATTGCAGGGCAGAGTGATGTAGTGCACAATAGTGAGGATGATAAGGATATGAATGAAAATAAGAATCAGGATCAGAGAAAAGGGGATAGTCAGAACAAAGAGAAAGGTGTACTATAGCAGAGAGAGTGCAGTGTGATGGTGTTGGTGGGATGGCCTCAAAGAGTAGAGTTGTTATACACAGATTATCAGAAATAAAGGTGTTGAGTGTATAGCATTGATCGAATCAGTATGCTCAAAGATAATTGGTATAAGTGAAACTTGGTTGACCGAGGATGATATATTGTCAGGACTAGAATTGGTAAGATATAGAATTTTCCAAAAGGATACGAAGATGAAGAGAGGGGGGGGGTACTGTTAATGATGATAGCAGAGAAATTATGTCCTTCAAGAGTGAAAGTGGGAAAATAGTAGTTTGTTTGGAGTGAAGTTGAGATCAGTAGAATAGTATATTTAATAGGATGTTGTTATAGGCCTGGGAATGCAGAGAGCACTGATTGTGAAATGTTGGGCAAGTAAAAGGAAGATGATCCTAATTGGAAAGAAGAGAGAGTATGTCAAAAGGGGTGTGCATTTGTTGAGTATCTAAAGCAGATGTGATAGAAGCAACGTGAGGTTTATTGTGTTGGATTTGCTGATATCTTCACAGGATGTGGTTGTGAATGAGATATTAACACTACCACCTGCTGGTGAGAGTGATTATATGGTATTGGTTTGGAAAGTAGTCAAACAGGAAAAAGTACTTACCAAGAAGGTCTATATGTGAAACTGTAAGGTGGGTGATTATAAGAAGTTCCATAGTCAACCAGCATCAATACATTGGGTTGATGAATTGTGCAAAAAAGATGTTGACAGTACATGGGAAATGATAAGGCAGTATCTAACACAAGCAATGCATAACTGCATACTAAGAGTTAAGCAAATAAAAGAAGTTATGGAGGAGGTCCAAGAAGTTTGTAGTGAACAGATGCTTGAAGAATATAAATTGTAGGCCAGAAAAGTGACAAGCGTGATTGTCACTGGTGGATTGTTAAGGTAGCAGAATAACCATAACAAATGATATAGTGGAATTATTTAATGAACACTTCATCAGTATATATATCATAATGGTGTGAATGATGCTGTATAACATGTAGAAGGGAGACAAGGATTAAGAGAATTAAAGGTGAAAGAATCAGAGGTGTGTCAAGTTTCACTTGATTAGATGTTAATAAGGCTATGGGAATGGATGACATATCGCTGCATATTTTTAAAGAACGTGCAAAAGAGTTATCCATACTCTTGATGTGATTATTTAATGAAAGTCTTGCAGTGGGGAAGGTTCGGTTCCTAAGGAGTGGAAAGAAGGAAAAATAATATCTCTCCAGAAGCAGAGTTCTAGGACAGAAGTTTACAGCAATAGAAGGGTCTGCATATCTGCAGTTGTGGTCAAGATGTTTAGGAATAGAAAACAGGATTAGGTTGATGGACATAAGATTCTCTAAGATGGTCAGCTTGGGTTTGTGAAGAGCAGGGTCTTGTTTTAGCAATCTGCTTACATTATATGATAAGGTGATGAATGTGTTGGATAAGGAAGATTCATATACAGTGATAGTCTTGGACTTTGCAAAGGCATTTGATAGATTACTTCATTATAGATTGGTCTATAAGCTGCAGGAGATGAGATTAGATAACAGTTTGGTTAGATGGCTTGAAGATTGGCTTTCTGAAAGATACCAGCAAGTTGTGTGTGATGGAGCAGTGTCTCCGAAAAGAAAGGTGTGTGTGTGTGCAGTGACGTGCCTAAGGTTTCTGTTCTTAGGACCCTACTGTTTAACTTATTTGTTAATGATGTTTCATGTGGATTGACTGGGGATCTTCAAATGTTTGCTGATAATGCAAGTTGTGTGTGATGGAGCAGTGTCTCCGAAAAGAAAGGTGTGTGTGTGTGTGCAGTGACGTGCCTAAGGTTTCTGTTCTTAGGACCCTACTGTTTAACTTATTTGTTAATGATGTTTCATGTGGATTGACTGGGGATCTTCAAATGTTTGCTGATAATGCTAACATAGGTAGAATTATCAGGAGTATTGCTGATGTTAAATCTCTATAGGAAGATTTGAATAGACATTTAGCTTGGCTAGATCAGTGGGTGGTAGTTTTAATATTAATAAATGCAAGGTGTTACACTTTGCAGTACTGAGTTATAAGACTACATACTGTATTGGTGGAGCTGTACTGCAGGAAGTAGACGAGATTCAGGATCTTGAGGTGATAGTAGACAGTGGACTGAAGTTCTGAGCGCACATTGCAAGTCTTGCAAAGACTGCACATCATATTGCTGCTATGATGATAAAATGTTCATTGACATGTATTAGACAGATTAATATGATAATACAGTAATTATTGCATAAACATGTGATTTTTTTTTTTAAATAATGATTGTTTCATTCTCTCTCTCTCTCTCTCTATGATTATCTGCTGCTGTGAACTACCAAAAGTATTGATTTAGTTATGTGATTTAAAAACTGCAGGTATTAAAAACTAACCTAAGTCCCAAATGAAGAGAAAATTCTTGAAAAAGGTCTAAATTTTGTATTGGCACCAAAATGCATTCTTAAAGAACTACTTATAACTAAGATGGAGAAAGCAGCTTCGCTACTTACTACTGCAGATGCGAGTTTACTTCGCATAGAAGCAATTCTTGCAATCAACAATGCAAAACCTCCTTCTGATAATATATCCCCTGGTGAGAGACTTGCAATTAAAAATCTAAGGACTAACAAGGACATCGGCATCTTAAAAGCTGATAAGGAGAATGCAACTGTAGTTCTAGATAAAATAGACTACTGAGAAAAAATCTTAACATTGTTAGAGTCAGATAGTTATTTGGAAACTGAGAGGGATCCAACAAGAGAAATACACAATAGAACCAATAATCTCCTACAAGAGACCACAGAAATTCCACGAAATACACGGCTTTCCATCCGCTCTTTACACCCACTCATTCCAAGGCTATATGGTCTCCCTAAGGTACATAAATAAAACTATCCACTGAGACCTATACTATAGTAGACAGCATTGACTCACCCACCTACAGGTTATCTAAATATCTGGCGTCATTGTTAAAAGCTTATGTGGGAAAATCTTCTTATATTAAAAACTCAACAGATTTTGTCTCTAAAATCAAGGACTTAAAATTCAAATCTTCTGACATCATAGTGAGCTTTGACATGGTAGCACTCTTTACCAACATTCCGACACAAGAAGTTCTCCATATTTTAAAGAACAAGATTTCAAATAAAATGTTCTCTCTACTATCTCACTATGTAAACTGGTTATTTTGAATTCGAAGATAAACTTTATAAACAGGTCAAAGGATTAGCTATGGGAAGCCCTTTCTCTCTCCTATATTTGGCAACATTTTTTTCAAGGATTTTGAACAAAAGGCAATCTCTTTTAGTTTAAAACCAAGAATTTGGCTTAGATGTGTGGACGATATATTCCTCATATGGGAGCATGGTATCGAGAATCTTCACAGGTTTCTCAACCACTTAAACAACCTCCATCAGGATATCAAATTGACCATGGAGATTAAAGAAAATAGTTCCCTCTGTTTCCTAGATGTTAAACTCACCAAGACGCCTGAATCAATAAAAGTCTATATTTAGAAAGCCAACACACACGGACAGATATTTGCATGCGTCCTCATATCACCATCCAGCGCAAAAGTTGGGTATTATATCAACTCTTGCGAATCGTGCAAGATCTGTACTGTCATATGAAGAAGAACTAAAAAAAGAACTACAACATCTTAAATGGATCTTTAAAAGCAATGGCTACTCTTTAAAAAGTATCAGCAAACAATTATCCCACCATCAACGTAGCAACGTAGAGACACAGGACGACTCTAAAGGTTATATCTCCTTGCCATATATCAGCACACTATCCAAAAAAACTGAGTAGAATCTTAAAGAAAATTAACATACAAACGTGCTTCTCGACTCTCCCAAAAATAAGATAAAGTTTCAGCAACTACAAACAATCTCACAACCTTCTACAATTCCCAGGTGTATACAAAGTCACACGTCAGTGCGGAAAACCTTACTATGGCCAAACGGAAAAATCTATCCTCCTATGTCTCGAGGAACACCAGAGAGACATTGCTTACAAGAGAACCAGAGCTACTGCCCTATCAGGCCATGCCCTGTTTTCAATAAACACGAACAACGAAAGCCGCCAACATGAAGAATAGTTAGCACCAATAGTAAGCTGTATTCCACAAGTGAAGAAGAGGATACAATTTGGTATAAAGTGGATGACAAACAATAGGAACTGCATGTGAAAAAGAGGCTGTGGAAGAGATATAAGGAGACAGGTGAAGAGTAGATGCATGAAGAATATAAGACACAGGCAAGGAGAGTGACTAATATGGTAAGGAAGGTGAAATTGGAATATGGGAAGAGATTGGCCCTAAGACCCAAAGAAAATTCTAGGAATTTTTTAGCTATGTGGCCAGTAGGAGGAGAAATGATTGTGGAAGAATGACATTGTGGGATAAAAATGGGAATAGAGTGACTGATGCAGAATATATAGTGGAATTGTTCAGTGAACACTTTATTGGAGTATTTCATCTTGAAGGAGTAAATTTTAATACTAGAGGGATAGGGCAGGTTTGAGGTTTAGAGGAGCGTGTGTTCCAAATACTGAGTACTCTGGATGTCAATAAAGCTATGATATTGGATGGTATTTCACCATGAGATTTGAGAGAATGTGTTAAAGAACTGACAGCTCCTTTGACCTGGCTTTTCAATTAAAGTCTGACTATGGGAAAGGTGCTCAGGGAATGGAAGGAAGGTAAGATGGTGCCATTGCATAAGGGTGGTAGCAGACCGGAAGTATCTAATTATAGGCCAGTTTGTGTGTCATCAGTAGTTGTTAAGATCATGGAGAAATTTGTTATGAGGTGCTCTTGTTATAGTGATATGCTAGCCTTTTATAATAAAGTTACAAGAGCAGTAGATGAGGGAAAGGCATATATTCTGCTATTTTCTTGGATTTAGCGAAGGCATTTGGGGTGCCATATGATAAGCTGATATTTAAGTTACAGCACATGGATTTGGATGTCAGGTTGGTCAACTGGATTCAGGATTGGCTAGATTTGTATGGTGGGGAAGTTTCAAGGAGGAAGATTACAAGTGGGGTCCCCACAGTGGATTGCAGGTGGATATTCAGTTGTTTACAGATGATGTGAAGCTGGGAAGGGTTATTAGTAATAGTGCAGATGCAGTAGTCATGCAAGAGGATTTGAATAAACTAGACAGATGGGCAAATGAATGGGGGTGTCAGTTTAATGCAGCAAAATGTAAGGTCTTGAGGTTTGGGATACATCGATGGGACACTTCATACTCTATTGGAGGAGTCGTACTGGAAGAAGTAGGGGAGACGAGATCTGGGGTTGATGATTGATAGAAACTTGAAATTCAGGGGACATATTGCAAAGGGGTGAGGGTAACACAGAGGATTGCTGCAATACCGAGAAGGACGCTGACCTTCAGGGATAAAAGGGTTATCATTCTGTTGTATAAGACTCTGATCAGACTGCACTTAGACTATTGTTCTCAGATTTGGTCCCCAGGATTTGAAGGGGATAAATTAACTGTGGAAAGGGGGTACAGAGGAGGATAACAAAGATGGTTTTAGGACTATACAATGTTAGTTATGAGGATTGGCTGAGGGAATGTGGACTGCAGGGTTTGGTAGATAGAAGAAGGAAATGTGATATGATTGTGACTTTTAAACTGTTGAGAGGTGGTTACAGGGTTGACACTGGGGAGTTCTTTCGCTTGGTTGAACAGCGGGAAGGAGTAATGACAAGGGGCCATCCCTGGAAGTTACAAAAGGAAGCTGTGAGCAAGAGGGTGAGGAGTGGTTTCTTTGCATGGAGGGTAGTTGAACCATGGAATGCATTGCCTGATAGAGTGGTGAGAGTGAGAATGGTCAATGAGTGGTATGATAGACTCAGTGTTCACCTCCCGTGATGAGTCTTGATAGACTTTGTGTTTCCTAGGAAGGACCTCCTGTGATGAGTCTTTTGACTCCATGGAGACCTGAATAATAATAATTAATACTAAGTAGTGGTCACTTCCAAATGCGAATCTTCTGTACACTCCTATTGAACCAGCCTTATGATATCAATATCAACAATGAAATGAGGTTGTTCTTATTTCTTGCATCTTCTCTCCATGTGAACTTTGGCACATCTTTATGTTGAAACATGGTGTTAGAAATGACTCATCCATGTCCTGAGCAGAAGTCCAGTAAATACCATTATTATTAGCTTTGCCCTTTTCTTAAAATTTTCCAAAAATGTTCCTATATGCTTGGTGAGATTCATTTCCTATTCTGCTGTTCAGGTTTCCAACAAGGAGCACTTTTTCCATTTTGTTTATGTCAGCTGCCTTTTCTAATATGTCAAAATATTCCTCCATTTCTTCCTTGGAAGAACTTTCTGTGGGACCATAGGCACAAATAAGTTTCTTTTTCCATTTCCGCATATTGAAGTTTGCCCATATAACTCTAATGAAACTGCCTTCCAATCAAGGAATTTATCTTCATATTTGGTGTCGAATGCTATTGCTACTCCATTTCCTTGATCCTTATTGCCTGAAAATAGCATTCTGTGCTTATTATTTAGTAAGATCTCACCTGTTTTTATCTTCTTTGTATCAGTAATGGGAATTACTGATACAAAGTAATTTCCATTACTGATATATAAAAGTAAAATTTTGATTATCATCAAAATGGTAATTTTATTATCATTACTGATAATAAAAGTACCACGTGGTACTTTTCCAATTCTTGCGCAGGTTCAATTTCCATTCCATTAACCTTCTTTATACTGATGGTTTCTATCTTCAGTTCTTCTGGTGTTGGGTTTATTCTTCTTTTTTCTAGATGCTTAGTTGGAGCCTGTTCCAGTAGCTGACTTTTCACAGAATATGGCAAAATATGTCAATGCAGCAAAACATGTGAAAGAATTCCTTAAATACATATATATATCTGAGCTTGCAGTTTTTTTCATATCTCACATTTATAATTAAATCATAATAATAATAATAAATACTTTGCCCTCTAAGGAGGTATTTGAAAATTTTCAAATACCTCCTTAGAGGTATCTCATGAAAATATTATTCTGGAGGTCTAGTCTTTGAGTAGTAATTGTAAAGAAAGCATTTGAACAGACAAAAGATTATTGTAAACAAAAATGTTTCACCATAAATACTTGAAAGGGAGGGGAGGAGAAAAATAACTCCAGAATGAGAGATGTTTTTTAATGAAAACAATGTTTAATTTTTTTAATTAATGAACTATTTTAGTTAAAAAAGCCAAACGGCTATTTTTTTTTTGGCGAAGTTAATTAAATTAAGGGGATAAAAATTCCTTATTATTTTACAGCCAGTATGTGAAACTCTGAAATCGAAAACTACGATCTAAGAGTTTCATGCCTAAGAACTGTCGGTGAATCTAAGTGAACACCTGGCATTCGTATAGTGAAAGTATATAAGTTCTTTTCACTTAAACTTTGATATCATCCAGGTTTACCTACTCGCTGATGAGACCTCAAAAAAGGTTGAAACCGGTCTGGGTAGTGACCTCTCCTCATAATGTAAGGCAGTATTACATCTCTTAGGAGCTGTGTTTTACATAATGAGTTGCCTTGGTGTAGTATTACCAGGTGTTCACTTACGCCCGGAGTCGCCGATAGTTCTTCGGCATGAAACTTTTAGATCGTAGTTTTCGATCTCAGAGTTTCTCATACTGGCTGTAAAATAATAAGGGATTTTTATCCCCTTAATTTAATTGAACTATCTTAGTGTTCATCATCGGATATTTATAGCATGTTCAACCCAAATTTACAAAAAAAAAAGAGAAAATGCATAATGGTTTGCCTTTAAAATCTTCATATAAATTTATTTTTTAATAATTATATATAACACTTAATAATGCCTCCAGAGTTCAGCTGGTAGTAACGAGTGGATGGAAAGACCAGGTTTGAATCTTGTCTAGATTGTGAGGAACATTTATAAGAACTTGGCAGGTGTTATAGTCATATATACTAAACAGAGAATACATACATTTGAAAGACATATTAGACTATGTAAATGGAATGACTGTCCTATCACAGCATTAATTAGGTTTAGATGAAGCCAATACATGGCAGTGTAAAATATTATTATATGATACTTTGGAACAGTCCAAGGACTCATCACAGGAGATCACAACCCATCATCTTTGCTACTTAATCCTTGATCTACTATCCACTAATAGTATTGAATGTTCTCTGGTTGATTTTGCCTGTATGCAGGATGAAAAACTCAAATTTCCTTTTTTTGGGGGGGGGGGAACCATATTGCCTTCCATAAGATTGGCTAACTTACCTTCAATTGAAAGGACTCATATAAAAATTATTTTTTGTATAAGATCAGAGTTAGATACTCTGCATGTTTCCTGTCAAGAAGTACAATATTCTTCCATTAAACTATTGAGATGCTAACATTACAGAGCATAGAAGATATCTTGGAAAGCATATGAAAAAAAAAAAAAAAATCGCATTTGACATCCATAGATGCTGTATGGTCACTCCCATACCTCACCAAGTTTTTGGAAGTGAAATCTTCTGCTAGAATATGTATATAGACACACACACACACACACACACACACACACACACACACACACACACACACACATGTTAAAGATACCAAGCTATTTTAAACCTGGTTTTACTCCATTTCCCAAGTAAGCAAACAGACGACTAAGTCAAGTTTGCACCTGCAAGTATTGTAAGCCTAGCTGACCCCACACAACATGCAAGTCAAGGCAACTCGTGGTAAAGGTGGATAAGCTCTGATCACTATTCTTAATATTTACCCTTAATGCAAAACATCTCTTGGAGGAGATATATGATGCTATGTATTAAAGGCAAGGGGCCACTACTCAGACCGGTTTCGACCTTTATTGAGGTCTCATCAGTGGGAGCCAGGCTAGAAATACCAAGATTATAGTAATACAGAGCATATAAGTATTTTACCAGAACAAGTTACCATAAGGTGTTTTAACCTTATTCAATAAAAATCTCAGGATGAGAGATAGATGTAGAAAGAATTTTACCTTGGGTATAATAAATGTTAAAGATACCAAGCTATTTTAAACCTGGTTTTACTCCATTTCCAAAGTAAGCAAACAGACAACTAAGTCAAGTTTGTGCCTGCAAGAATTGCAACTCTAGCTGACTCCACACGTAGTGCAAGTCAAGGCATATATACATACATATATATACATTTATAAAATTAATTTAACTGACTAGAACCCCAGAAAATATAACAAAAACCTTGAATAAATCATGATTAGTTTCATCGGTGCTCCGACTTCTTCAGGTGAAAAAGAAAAAACATAAGACTTATAAAAATAACAAGGTGATAAACATGGACTTTCCAGCTTAATAAAAAGAAGTAGAATAGTAACCTAATTTATTAATTAATTTTATAAATTAATAGATTTATTAAATTAATACATTTTATACATTTATTTTATTAATTTTATATTTAATTAATTTTATAAATGTATACATACACACACATATATATATATATATATACCAAGTTAAAAAAAACCAAGTTTATAAAATTACTTGGTATCCTTAATATATATATATATATATATATATATATATATATATTATTGTTCATAATTTTACTCGGTAGAAAATGTATATAAAAATGAATTTAAATGACTCTATACCGAGAAAGAAAAGTTTAATGTTAAGATATGACTAGTTTCGTTGAAAATTCATCTTCTTCGGGTATCACAGGCAAAGAATTAAATAAAAAATAACAGAGACATAATAAAATACATTAACAGATCTAGTATAAAACACGCAAGTACATTTAAAAACAGAAATGCGTGCTTGAGTTCCAAATGAAGTTGATTACGTGTGTGAGCTGACACGAGTGCACCAGTATTGGACAGTGGCAATGTGCACATCAGAAATATTTTAGCTAAGGCTGTTATTAATATGAGATGAATCAAGTGATATTTCTCTGGATTCAACTATTCTTCCCTCTAGGTAACCAAAAATACACAATATAGAGACAACAACTAACTCTCAAAACAACCCTGAAGGACACTTGTATTACAGATAAACAATGTAGCACAAACTCAACAGAAGTCACTATTCACCAATTAAAAAAGCACTTTTTTCAGCACAGCTCAAATCCTCTGCCACGTTCTTCAGCGACTCTAGCGCCCTCCCTAAGATAAAAATAGATATCACATTGAAAAGAACAATATGTAAGGAAGTTTTAAAAAGAATTAAAATTGGGCAGCTTTTACAGGTAAATTGTAGACTCAACTATGCAAACATTATTGAAGAAAATTTACAGCAGTTTGAAAACAAGAACCAAACCTTGGAGTCTCGTTAGCAAACTCTAAAGAAGATATTGATTGATTCAGATAGGGATGTATGTGGTAAAGTTGTCTGCAAGGATAGAAAAATAAGAACACCATTGTGAACACAAGAAGTTAAAAAAGCAGTCCTTACCAAAAGGTCCTAGTAAATAAGTCAACAGATGCCCTAAAAGAATACAGAGATAAATGTAAGCAAGCTAAGCTATGTGTAAAAATAGCTAAACAAAAAAAACTAAAGAACCTAGTCAGCACACCCTTACTAACCATACTCTTAGACAACTTCCAAGTGTGACTCCTTGTTCCCCCCCCCCTTACTCCCCATGTATTATAAATTTCTTTGTCAATCTTATAGAATCCCTTTTAGTAACTTATAAGTTTTTATCATATCCCCTCTTCTCCACCTGTCAGCTAAACTGCAACTCACACACCTTCAGTATATTCTCATAGGGAACGTTCCACAGACCTGTCATGAGCTTGGTCACTCATCTCTGAATCCTCTCCACCAGCTCCCATTTCCCTAGAAATGCAGGTGACCAAATTTGTGCACAGTAGTCAACATGTGGCCAAATCATATAAAGAGGAATTAGTTCTTCAATGTGTTCTTCAACATCCAAGTAATCCTTTAAGTTATTTTTCCAACTTTTGTAACATGTCCTCTAAACTTCTAACTTCTATTCAGCAATACTCTCAGATCACCAGCCTCATCAATTTCCTGTAATCCTGTAATCTGGATTACAGGAAATATGATACAAAATATGTACTCTTTATTTTTTATTTTTTTTTGTTAAGTGCATTACCTTACATTTTGCAACGTTGAATTGATAACCATTGTCCTTGCCCACACTGTCAGTTTATTTAAATCATCCTGTAAGATATCTCTATCACCTTGATCAACTATTGCCCTCCCGAATTTTAGATCATCAGCAAACAATTGATACCCCCCCCCCCTCAAATCTTCTACTGTTTCATTGATGTGCAAATTAAAGAGTTGTGGTCCTAGTATGCCTTGATGGCACCACTGCTCCTTAATCACACTCATTCACCTTGATTCTGCTCCACCATACACCACCCCCTGATGGCTATCTATCAGCTGCTCCTTATCCATGACCACAAATCTTATCCATTTCCATTTTCTCCAACTTATGTAATAATTTTCCATGTGGTATTCTGTGAAATATCTTTACAAAGTCCAGCAGTATCATAGTCTGCACACCCTTTTCCATTTCCTTTATCCAGTTCTGCTGTCAACTTATTATAAAATGTGAATAAATTACTGAGGCAGGACCACCTTTTCAAAGCCATGTCCCCTATAGAGTATCATATTCCTATTCACCCATTCCTGAATTTTACATTTAACCAACTTTTCAAATACTTTAAACACCACTCCAGAGATACTAATTGGTCTGTAATTTGTTACTCCTGTCTTGGAGCTACCTTTATGTAATTGAACTATCTTACTCTCTTTTCACTTCTTTGGAACCTTTCCAGCTGAGACTTAGATTAAACAACTTCATCAAAGGCATTGCCAGTTCACTTGCACATTCTTGCAGCCCACAAACTGACAAAGCATCCAGGCCCACTGCTGTATTGACATTGATATTTTTCATTATACTAAGTAACCCTCAGTTCATTTAGGTACCTTCACTAATATAAATTGGATTGCTTTTTTTTTTTTAAATTATCATTAGTTTCTTGTTAAATTATTAAATAATTTTTATATTATAATTAATAATTTTTTGTCTGTTTTTCAACAGGGTGCATCTTTGGCAGGCTTATTTAATGTTTTATCTACTATGCCTGTGTTGAACCAAGTGAGGAACACTTTTCATTATTTTTCTAATAAGCTTTTCTAATAATTAAGATATAATTTTTGAAAACAATTAATGTCTATATTTAACTTATTGTATGGGAATGTAAGATATGATATAATAAATAACATAAAATGGATTTGCCTTACATATACATTTTTATTAGTATAAAATTTTAGCCCTAGTATCAAGGGCATCTTTAGCATAACTTTTAAATTAAACAACAAGAACAGAAACTAGTATATTCTACAGTGACATGTACAAACTGCATGTACATGATGTAGAGCATCTAGGTCTAATTATATTGAAGGCTTAGGAAAAATTTAACAAGATTGAGTAATAAATGAAAAATCGGGATTTGCGGAGCATGCCATCACCACCAAACATTGAGTTCTTTGGAAGAAAATTAAGTTTCTCTGTAAAAGTAATAATATCTTGGAACATTTGTACAAAGACAGTTGTGAAACTTTGCTACATTGACTGAATCTAAATGGAACAATGGAATTAAATTATCCCTTTTATGGGAAATAGTTCTTCACAAATTCCAGAATTAACTGAAATTTAATTATAATTTTCTATTTATTCTTAAATCTTGTTAGTTATTTTTATGCAGAAGAGATATCTGAGAAAAAAAAGTTCCAAAATTCCCCACCAGGGGAGTTGTAAACACTAAATGCTTGGAATTTCCATATCAATCAATTCCGTACATGCCAGGAGAATTTAAAAAGTGGACAAGGGATTTTTCTCTTCATTCTGGTTGTTGATACTGTCCATAGTGATGGCACTAACCTTTCCCCAGCATGCTTTGTTCTTGAAGCTGTACTACCTAAACAATTGCAATGCTGTTGCTGCACCCAGGGCCAGGCCCTGTGCAGGTTGTGCCCCGCACAAATGCACCTGATCAGTAGGGGCGCTATTTCAAGACAACAAATAATAGTAAATTTTTATAGAATACTCTTATTCATGAAATAAAACTTAATTACATGGATTGCACAACTTAAAATAAACAGTAAGGTGATAAAAAAAAATGAACAGCAAACTCAACAACCGATTAGCTGCTTTGCTTTGACATACTTTGACATATTGCTTCATGCGTGGTGCATCAAAGCAGGTTTGAATTGTGTTGTGATTTTTTTGTGATAATTGAAAAACAAACCATTTTTTTTAGCTGCTCTATTTTTATGTTCACGTACATATATCTTGTATTTATATACTAAATAAATAAAAATTTAGGCGTCACTTGGAAGTGTGATATCTGGGAGAAAGAATAAAAAAAGGAAAAAGTTCCTAAATTCACCATTGGGGTGCTATATGATGATATTTATTTATTTTTTTTTGATTTATAAATTTATTTGGTATATTTCAAACGTTTTTGCAAAGTCCAAGAATATCACTGTATATGATTCTCTTTTATCTAACACACCCATTACCCTATCATAAAATGCTAGTAAATAGTTAAAACAGGGCCTACCCTTTATAAATCCATACCGACCATCATAAAGAATACTATGTCCATCAACCCAATCTTGTATTCTATTCTTAACCAATCTCTCCAACACCTTCACACAACTGCAGTTAAACAGGCAGGTCTATAATTGGAAACTTCTGTCCTAGAACTGCAAAACTTTCATTAAATAACCAGATGAAGGGTATAGCCAACTGTGGTGCACATTCCTTAAGAATACGTTGATATGTCATCCATTTCCACAGCCTTATTATCATCTAACCCAACAACGCCTGATACACCTCCTGATTCTTTCATTTTCATTGCAAGTATTCTCCTAATACTTGCCTCCCTTCTGTATATTGTACCGCATCATTTACACCCATATATTATATGGTGATAAGGAGAGCGCTTGTGAGGCAACCGTAGCGGCGGTGTGTAAGAACAGCTCTGGATTCATAAGTTATTCTTGAAATAATTAATTGTATATGAGCGATTGTTTGAGTAAGAGCTGCTATAAAAGTTGTGCGCTACTAGTATTATTAGTGTGTGGGATATTTTGCCTAAACTTATTTACAGATTCGTTGTTATTAGACCTTAGAGTAGTAACCGGCAGAGGAAAGATGGCAGCAGCTTTGTCATTGCATGACTTTAACTTATATTTCAGTCGTTTCGTGAAGAGCGAGGTGTGCTACATGTATTCTTTTGATTACATAGATGATTGTGGACATTTAAGGTGGATGGAAGGAGGGTGTATGTGCGAAGTGTGAGCTAAACGAGGATTCGATGAGTGCTAATATGAATTTGATGACAAAGTATTAGTAGCGAGAATGTTGTGTGAAGAATGAGTGCTTGTTTGAAAGAGAAGGATAGTGTGAAAGAAAGGTGAAAAATTGTTAAAAAATCATTGAAAAAGAAAACGAGTGATTTGAAAACTGTAATGGATGGTAAAAAGGATGAAAGCGAGGCAAATGCGGTGGAAGGCAATGAAATTGAGAAAACAAAAGAAACCGGAAATAGCGCAATGAAGGTTCGAAAATTGGAAAAATCGAAAGAAATGAATGAAACCGGAAATAGTGTGATGCAAGGTTCGAAAGTGGGAAAAATCGAAAGAATGAATGATAACGAAAGTTGGATGCATGGACCGAAAGTATGGAAACTCAAAAGGATGAATGAGAGCGAAAGTATGAAGCAGGAGTCGAGAGTTCAAAAATTAGAAAGATTGAATGATGGAAAGAATGTGAAGTGAGATTCTAAAGTTGAATTGGGTTGGATGAGGCAAGAGGGTGAAATGGATGCAGAGTGAAATTAAGAAAATTCAGGTGAAAACGATTAAACCAAATCAAGTAGGTACGAAAGAGTTAACAAAAGATGAGTGAGTGGCATTGTATGGGGACTCCATTATTAAAGGTGTGCTGGATGAGAGGATGCACAAGGTACGTTTTGTAGGAGGTAAAATGAGGTGAGTGATTGAGGCATTGGATATGGGGGAGGGAGCGAGCGAGCAAAGGAGTTGACGGCTTTAATAGGTACAAATGACTTCACAGAGGATAGAGAGCACATCAGAATGGATATCAGGCGGCTGCTTAGATGGATAAAAGACAATAGTATGACAGGAAGGGTAGTAAGCATGTTGCCTAGGTATGACTGTGGTGAGATGAGGCAGAGAGCAAGGATTATGAATTGATATGTTGGCTGAAATGTGTGAGGGGAGTATAATTTGTTAATGTGTGGAATGAGTTTGAAGGATGCAGTGAACTGTATGGGAGTGATTAACTGCATTTGAGTGGTTATGGTCTTGGAGAGACTGCTGCTGGAAGGTAGAGAAGTGAGTACAAAGAATGAATCAGATCAAGTGGGAAGTGATGTGGAAAAGCATGACAGTAAGACAGGAGAGATTGAAGAGGTGGTTATGAATGAGGAAGTGAGTGGCATGAGTATAGAAAATGAGAGAATGGGTGTGCGAGAGGAACAGGGAAACGGGGAGGCTCAGGGTGGACAAGGATACACAGCGTGAGAAAGGTGGATGCTCCAAGAGGATGTGAGAGCATGTGTAGACAGGAAAGGAATAGGAAGACCTAGGATCAAGAGGAAACCGTTGGAATTGAAGATGGTTCTAAAATGAATAAGCAGAAAGGGAAAAGGCCCCAGTCGAGCATGGAGAGATCACATTGAATGAGTGGTATCAGTGGAACTCGCTGTAGATCCAGGAATGAGCTATTACATGGTTAGATGAGAACGACATCCTGATAGGAATAAAGATGGAAGAGTATGATGTGTTTCGTGAGGATAGAAGGGGTAAAAAGGGAGGGACAGTGCTATTGATGATAGAGAAAGAGTTATGTCCATACAAAGTAGAGATGCAAGAGGGAAATAGAGCCAGTGGTTTTAGGCAGTATTGGTGAGATAGAGGTGAATGGAATGAAATACTTGGTTGAATGTTGTTATAGACCAGGTAATGTGGATGGTAGTGACTATGAAATGTATAATCAAATTAGCCAAGCAAATAAGAAAAGAGTGATCATTATGGGCGATTTTAATTATGGCAATATAGATTGGAATGATGAGATAGCAACTGGAAGTAAAGAAAATGAGTTTCTTGAGTTTTTGAGGGATAACTACCTCAGACAGTATGTAACAGAGGGCACATGAGGATTTGAGGGTCTTGGATTTGGTCATCTCATCAGAGGATGTAATTATAAATGAGGTGTCAAATCACCCACCAATTGTGTGAAAGTGATCATGAGGTGATTACCTGGGTGGTTGCCAGCAGTGTGAGGACCTCTGTAAGAAAAGAGTATATGTGCAACTACAAGGAGTGTGATTATGAAGAGCTCAGAAGACAGCTTGCAGGTGTAGCATGGAATGAGGAGTTTGCTGGAAAAGAGATCAATGCAGCTGGGGGGATGCAATCTAGCAGATGCAATGCCTAAATGTATTCCAAGGGTGAGAAGGTTAAATAAGGTAGGTGTGAAATGGATGAATAAAGAGATTATGCATGCGATACAGAGAAAAAGGGCATTATGGAGGCAGCATAAGAGAAGTGGAAATAACCAATTCCATGAGCACTACAAAGAACTTGTCTGGTGAACTAAGTCACCAGACAAGGCAGGTGACTTAGTTGGTGAGGGTAGCTAAAGTGAGGTATGAATAGCAGTTAGCAAATGAAGCCAAAAAAAAATCCTAAGGAGATTTTTCGATATGCAGCCAGCAAAAGATAGAATGATTATGGAAGGATGACTTATAAAGACAGCTGTTGCAGAAGATGTGGTGGAGATGATACTTAATGAGCAGTTCATAAAGGTCTTTCAATCTTGTGAATGTGACTTCATTAAGAGATTGAGAGCAGTTGATGATGGGGGAAGAGAGACTGACTGTAAGTGAGCAAGATGTGTATGGAGAGTTAAGCAATCTAGATGTAAATAAGGCTGTGCGACTTGATAATATATCACCATGTATTCTGAAGGATGCCAGGGAGTTGACATCTGCCTTGACATATCTTTTTACTATGAGTTTTGCACTTGGTCAAGTTCCTGAGGAGTGGAAGGAGGGCAAGATTGTGCCACTTCCTAAAGGAAGTGATAGAACTCAAGCATCAAACTATAGACCTATCTGTGTGTCAGGTGTTGTAGTTAAGTTGTTGGAGAAGCTTGTGAGAACCAGGATCCAGAATTGGGTTGACAACAATGGTATTATCTTTCATGGACAACATAGATTTACTAAAGAGAGGTCATGTTTTAGTAATCTTACTTATTACAATAAAGTGACTGCTTCCTTGGACAGAGGAGAAGGATACCAAGGAATATACTTAGATTTTGCAAAGGCTTTTGATAGATTACCACATGATAAGTTGATAGTCAAACTGGAGTGGATGGGGTTGGATATTAGATTGTTGCTTTGGATTGGAGACTGGCTATCTGATAGGTATCAACAAGTCATGTATGGGGGAGCGATATCCAGGAAAAAGAAAGTTACCTAGTGGTGTGCCTCAGGGGTCTGTTTTAGGGCCATTGTTATTTAACTTGTATACTAATGATATTGGTGAAGATTTGGATGGAGATATTCAGTTGTTTGCAGATGATGCAAAGTTGGGATGAACCATGAAGAGTAGAGAAGATGTTGTGGCATTACAAGAAGACTTGAATAAATTGAGTGATTGGGCACGGTTATGGGGATGCAAGTTCAGTGTTGCAAAATGTTGTTATTATTATTATTATTTGACACCTCCAGGGAGTCCAAGGACTCATTGAGGGAGGGCACCTGCTCTACAACTCTGTCTCCATCATTCCATCGCCAACTGACCGCAACTACACCAATGCCTTCTCCACCGACCACCACTGGTATTTCTATAGACAATCATAAACATCCATACCCACGGCAGGATTTGAACCCACAGCCTTTTGGCTGGAGAGCACATATGCTAACCACTCGGCCAACTAGACTGGCAAATGTAAGGTTTTAAAATTTGGAAAACAAAGATGGAATGCAGAATTTATGCTTGGTGAGGATATATT
Organism: Typopeltis vanoorti; assembly: GCF_054136105.1. Lineage (NCBI taxonomy): Eukaryota > Metazoa > Arthropoda > Arachnida > Uropygi > Thelyphonidae > Typopeltis > Typopeltis vanoorti. Next base: position 88,399,369 of record NC_143561.1, on the reverse strand, counting down.
GTCGGGGGTGGAGGAAATAAGAGATCTGGAGGTAATAGTGGATAAGGATCTGAAATTTAGGGGACACATAGCCAAAATTGTGAAGACAACAAAAAGGCTTCTGGGAATGATGTGGGGGACACTGACTTGTAGAAGTAGAGAGATTCTTGTTCCATTGTATAAGGCTTTTGATTAGGCCACACATGGACTATTGTGCCCAGATTTGGTCACTTGGTTTTGAGAAGGACGATGAGATGTTGGAAAGAGTCCAGATGTGATTGACTATGGTAGTTTCTAACCTCTGGAATGTCGAGTATCAGGACAGATTGAGAAGATGCAACTTGCAGAGTCTGGTGGACAGGAGAAGAGCAGAGATATGATAGAGACCTACAAGTTGGTAAGGGGTTTTTATAGGATCAATGCTGGAGAAGTTCTACAGAAAATAGTGGGAGATCAGGGGAGAACCAGAGGTCATCCCTGGAAACTGTATAAAGAGGGTGTGAGTAGGGGAGTGAGAGGCAAGCTTTTTTCATGCAGAGTTGTTAATGATTGGATTGCCTTGCCTTGCCTGAGAATGTGGTGTCTGCAGAGAATTTGAGTGTGTTTAAAGCATGGTATGATGAGCTGTGTGTATGATAAAAGGACCTACCAGATGAGTCTTTGACTCCATGGGATCTTGGGTAATAGTAATAATAGTAAAGTGCTCATTCAATAATTCCACTATATCCTTTGCCACTGTTATGCTGCTGCCATGACCATCGACTAATACAAGGTTTCCCAAATTGTGTTCCTTGGAACACTGGTGTTCCGTGGAAAGTGAATGTCTTCCCTGAAAAATTATCAAAATGAATATTAATATGAGCCTGGAATGGTTTTAAATGCTGGGAATCTAACCATGGTGTTCAGTTAAAATTTCAGGATTTGTGAAGTGTTTCGTCATAGGAAGATTTGGGAAACGCTGCATTAATATCACCCTGCCATAATTATTCTTTCTTTTGCTTGCCATATAGTGGAAAAATTCCCTTGAGTTAACCTGGACTGAACAGCCAGTCTCCTCTCATACATAAAGAAAATCACCTTTTCTTTCTTACCCATGCTCATCATCTTTCTAGCCTGCACTTTATACTCTTCTTGGATCCAATCACCACTATACTGTCTTGTACCTCCTCCATAACATTTTCTTTTCCATTACAGTTTGCTTGATTTCACTGTTCATCCAATTCACTCCTACTCTGTTTACTTGCTTAACCCTTGGTATGCAGTTATACATTGCTGCCTTCTGGGTTTCCATGCATTGTCAACATCTTTTTTGCTCAGGTCATCTACCCAACATCCTAATGCTAACTGACTGCAGAGCTTCCATAATCACCTGCTTTATATTCCCACATATTTCCATTTGGCTGTAGCCTTTTCTTGTTTCATTACTACCTAAACAAATATCTCATGATCACTCTCCAACTGGCAGCAGTGTCAATGCCTCATTAACAACTACATCTTGTGAAGTTATCATCAACTTACATGCCCAACTAATTTGCCTAAACATTTAAGTCGGTATTCTCTGCATTCCCTGACCTATAGCAGCAGCATCCTGTCAGATATACTAGCTTGTTTATTTCAACTTCATACCACACAGATTAAAAATCTGTGCATGCACTATCAACTTCCACACTTAATGGACACAGTTTCTCTGTAAATCATTAAGAGCACTCTCCCTCTTTTCACATTTGTATCCTTTGGGAAAATCATATATCCTTCTATTTCTATATTTCTATTCCTGACATCACATCCTACTCAGACAACCAAATTTTACTTATTCCAGTTATCTCTGGGCATACTGACTCAATCAATGCAACAAACTCAGCTCTCTTGTTTCGAATACTCCTTACATTTGTGTACAAATATAACAATTCCTATGTCTTTCCTTCCATTCTACCAGCACCAACATTCTCTATTCTAGCTGCTATACCACACCTCTCTCTTCAGTTTGACCACTCCCATTTCCCTGATCCTGATTCTGATTTTGCCTGTCTCATCCTCATCTTTATGCATTCCATCACCTTATGCTGCTGAATCCACACCTTCAACCTCATACCCATCTTCCTCCTGTCGTCCAGTCTGCTTAGTTGTGCTATCCTGCTTCACAAGTAGACTCTAATCATTTACTACATTAACTCCTTGACTCTGTTCCTTCTCAGAAAACAATAGCCTTTCTAAATGCCCAATACTAAATCAATTCAAATGCAATCAGTCCATCAGCTTTAAACCATTCCAACTATCCTTCAAATTCACTCCACAGATTTACAAATTGAACCCCTTTTGCCTCACAAACTCAGCCATCTTACTATTCGTTATCTCTGCTCTCCTTCTCAATTCACTGTTATATCTGGGCAACACACCTATGACTTTTCCAACAACACTATTCTTCTTTACCTGCTGCAACAACCTCCTCAAGTCTCCATCAACATGCCCACGACTACCACTAAATTTGATACCCATCTTTCCTTTTCTGCAACTCATTAGTTATTTGCTTCATTGTACCACTAGGAAAGCATGTTTTGTGCACTCGATTAGTCATCGCACTTCTAATGAGTCCATATACAATGACATATGACTATCCTTTGACTCTTTCATTATAATACTAACTTCCTTCTTTTCATTCTCATAAGCCAATCTCTTCTTTAGATGTTTAATATCCTCCAGATGTTTCATTTCACTTTTTATTTTCACTAACTCTTGTCTAAGCTCTTCTACTATGGTCCTGACTCTTGCTCCCATTTCTAATCACACTAATCTATCAAAACACTTTTCACATACGTTAATGCTTTCCTTATTCTCATTTATCCAAATAGACCAGAAATCTTTCACATTTTTCAATGCATACATTTGCAAAGCGTCCACTGCAAAAAATCCAAGGCAGAGCTAAATCTTTGTACCAAAGCCGTTCATGCTACTTATGTGCATTTCTTTATGGATGCCATTTTCAGAAGCAGTATGGACAAACATGTAGCAAAACACAATATAAACAACAACAAAAAAAAATTCCAACAAACAACAACAACACTACTAAAGGACACTTGTATCCAAACTGAAAAAAATGCAACACAATTTGTAATAAAAGCCACACTATACACTAATTAAAAACACTTTTTTTAGCACTGCTCAAATCTACCACTAAGTTCACCTCGTGACCTTAGTGCTGCTCTGGTAAGGAACTACTTATTTCATGATGCTTAGTAATGCTAGCTTATTATGTAACAGTATTTTTATGAAATAATTGTTTCATTAAATCAAAATTACCTGATTATAGTCATCTAACCATAATCAGGTAATATAAAAAAATGATTCTGGCATTTTTTTTTCAAGGTAAATACAGGATTTATGTGCAGTAATTGATAGCAACCACTTTCTATATAAATCAGTGGCATTTTTTCTTCTGAGATTTAAAAATATATATATACTTTAGAATGAACAACAAAGATTGCACTTTAGAATGGAAGTTTCTCTTATTTTGTCCTGCCATTAATAACAAACTATAATTATATTGTAAAAGGAAAATATAAAAATATATAGTTGGCATATCTGTTTCAAATTACAGCCACACAGCATCATATTGTAAGGAACCACTTGTTTTGTTCCTGCTGGCTCTGAGACAAGCTACAAATGCAAGTTGATCCCTTTAAGTATTCCCCTGCATGTGAAGGATTATCACACCTCTTGTAGATAACTGATAATTGTATGCAAGTACTTCTTATCCATGTTTCTCCAAATCTATTGTATGCGTCACATACTTATGTTGGTGGATGTATATATATATGTCAAGGCTGGTAGGGAGGTTAATGCCATCTGTTCACTCCCTTATATGAGAGTTCTAAGAAAAAATATAATTTTTCTCAAAACTCTCATATATGTCATCCCTAGTCTTTGAATAATTGTATTATTTCTAATCCTAGATCTCAAATCTAAGTAAAAATTGGTCAAATATTTGACCCATTTATAAATAAATTCATGGTTAGTTCCTTACCATACTAGCTTTTCTAATTCTATTTATTTCAATATTAGATTTGCCATCTTAACTAAAAATTGTTACCTCTTGTCTGTTCTGGTCTCATGCCATCACTTTCTCGGTCTTTCAGTTCTTCTTTCTCCATTGTTTTATAACTAAACAATTTTAGAAGTCTGCTATTGTCCATTTGATTTACATTTGTATAAATTTTTGTTTATATGTACTAATTTATTGGTTTTATATTTATCATATGTTTTGTGGTCCCACATAGTATAATATCTACCTGTTTTTTTTCTTTTCGTCATCATCAAATTCATGACATATACCCTCAGTGGGTGTACAGGATCTTATGATAGTACTACATGAAAAGTTATATCTTTACAAACTTCCTATCAAAAATTTTCCTCCAGATTAGCCTGTTATCTGTCTATATTCCAATATTATCAGATCTTATATTTTTGCATTCTTAGGCACTATATCAATTCATCTACATCTTAGTCTTTCTCTGGGTCTTTTTCCTGCCAACCTAGCAAAGAACTTGTTTTACTAACCTTTCCTCTCCCATTTTGTTTAAGTGACCATACCTCATTTTTAATGTGATACTGCCATTGATGCCATCTGTTAACTCCACTAATCTTTCTCAGTACTCTCATATCAGAGATTTCCAGTCTTTGATCAAGTGTTTTTTTTTTAACCCAGCTCTCAGATCCATAAGTTGAAATTGGTTTTAATACAGTGTTGTATACAGCTAATTTAGTGTTTTGACTAATTTCTTTCTTATTCCATATAAATTTCTTCAGCTGACTTCTTACCATACCAACTTTACTAATTCTGTTGTCTATTTCCATATTTAATTTACCATCTTCACTAAAAACTGTGCTTAAATAGCTGAAATATTTTACTTGTTCTATAGGATCTCCATTCAGAATACAGCTGAAGTTTTCTGTGCACCCGTCTATTTTCAGTCTTTTTATTGCTGATTTTCATACCAAATTTACTACATAATCTGCATAAAGTAAACAGCTAAGATTAACATCAGCAAATTTGATAGCAGATTTAATACCACTTTCCTTCATAATGCGATCAATATAGATAATATTCATAACAGAAGGGATAATGTACATCCTTGCCTGACACTAGCTTTAACATTAAACCATCTTCCTGTACTTCCCAATTCTAACTGCTGACTTAAACTCAAATAAAGACTAAGTATTGCTTTATATAATGCCCCTTTGACATCATACAACTGTAGCATTTTGAAGAGCTCTTCTCTTGGCACCTTGACATATGCCTTTTCCAGGTCTTTGTTACATTCCATGATTTCTCAACTATTTGTCGTAAAATGAAAATCTGATCCTTGACAGCCTCTATTAGGCCTGAATCCAGCTTGTTCTGGTGAATTTGTTCAGAAGTATAACATCATCTGCATAAAGAGCTAAGATTAACATCAGCAAATTTGATAGCAGTTTTAATACCACTTTCCTTCATAATGTGATCCATATAGACAATGTGTGATCACCTTGTTGTTTATATTGCTTCTACAATGATTTTTTTTTTTTTTTTTTTTTTTTGCAGCTCCTGCTTTATATTGCTAGTCATCCACTTAATCCCTACTCTGTTTATCCTCCTAACCTAGGGTATGCTCTCTGATACTGCCTTGCTCAAACAGTCCTTGACCACTTGCCATGACACTGCTCCAAGTTGCCTCCAATTTGTCATAATTGCCTGGTTTGTAGTTTCGCATAGACTCTTTCTTGACTAAAATTTCCACATGTTGAGCAACCTCTCAGACTATATGATCACCTTCCCTGATCGGAGGTAGAATTACTTGTGTACAGTAATTGTGTAATATCTTACACACCTCTTGAGGTTATATATCAGCAAAATGTGTTTTGTTTTAGAATTTACTTTAATAATCATTTGCACTTGATATGTTTTTAACAAGAGAAGAAGGTAATAAGGAGATATTTATAAATATTCCCTAATGGTTTACCAATGAAATATTAGTGGGGAAATTAAGTATATGGTGCAGTGCATGGGTTACAGGGGATACAAGAAATCTAATGTATCTGAGCCATGTGACCAAATTATTATTATTATTCAGGCCTCCATGGAGTCAAAAGACTCATCGTGGGAGGTCCTTCCTAAGAACATAAAGTCTGTCAAGACTCATCGAGGGGAGGTCCCCCCCCCCACCCTAAGAAACACAAAGTTTATCATACCACTCTTTAAACTCATTGACCGTTCTTGCTCCCACCACTCCATCAGGCAATGCATTCCACGGTTCAACCACCCTCCACGCAAAGAAACCACTCCTTACCCTCTTGCTCACAGTTTCCTTTTGTAACTTCTAGGGATGGCCTCTTGTCATCACTCTTCCCGCTGTTCAACCAAGCGAAAGAACTCCCTAGTGTCAACACTGTAACCACCTCTCAACAGTTTAAAAGTCTCAATCATATCACCTCTCCTTCTTCTATCCACCAAACTCTGCAGTCCACATTCCCTCAGCCGATCCTCATAATGCATACACAATGGTGTATGCATTTGTCCATGCATACACCATTGTGTATGCATGGACAAATTGAATTGGATATGTTTGTTGTTTGTTCAGGTAGCTTAGGAATGCATTTAATATTTAGTGGCCGTGGGACCAAATAGTGAATATATTAACATACCTGAGCCACACTTAGGACTTTAAACTTGATGAATCTAGGGCTTGATTGAAGTCTTCCACATAAAAGTTAGCTATGCGGGGAGAGTGGTGAGCCTATGACCGTATCTTCTTTTTGCAAGTAGAAATTATTTTGCCACATGAAATACCCAGAGCGAAGTATGTGGGCAAAGAGAGCAGTGTTATCGGATGGAAATTTGTTCTGTAGGAGAAGAATCGTGCCATTTATCAGGACATTGGTAAAAAGTGCAGTTACATCAAAGCTGACTAATAAATCTTCGTTGTTGAGCATGATGATTTTAATTTTGTTTATGAAGTGTTGTGTATTAAAAATATCGTCTGGTCTACTGGTTTCTGTGGTGATTCTGATACAGTGGAGAGAGTGCAAAGGAGAGGGTTAAATATGATATCAGTGATAAGTGATCATGAAGACAGATTGAGAAATTGTAGACTGCAATCACTAGCAAACAGGAGAAAGCAGGGATATGATTGATATGATTGAGACATACAGAATTTCAGTAGATGGAATTTTTCATTTTAACTATGGGGGAGAGTGGTGATATGGAGAGTGGGGGAAAGGATGCAAGGGCATCCTTGAAAGTTGAGAATTAATGCTGTCAAGAATGGGGGAGGAGGAATAAGAGCATTTTTTCCTCATAGAGTAGTGTATAATTGGAATGGATTGCCATTGGATGTTGTGTGTGTGTGTGTGTGTGTGTGTGCAAGTAGTGTGAATGAATTCAAGAAAATATGTAACAGCTGGTGAAGGTAGTATGTCACCTTCCTCAATGAGTTCCTGACTTTCTGGAGGTCTATCTTAATAATAGTAATAATAATGCCATGAAAGGTAAAAAAGATTAAAACATGCCATACCATTACATTAGATGAATCATCATGGTCAATTTCCAGATATATACCCCTCAAGCGGTGTTCGGGTTGCTATGACAGCAACATGATTAAGTTTACATTATTATTAAACTTAAACATAGAGGAACATTAAACATTGGGGTGCTTAAGGGTCAAAGCTGTATAACTGAGAGGAGACCTCCACATAGCCTTTAAAGGAATGCAGAGAACCGACCAGAGCTTCTGACCTAATGTCCAATCCTCACCTTCTCGTGGTGCACCCTGTTGGGTATCTACCTGGATACTGAACGAACGAGGATGGGCTGGCAATTTGGGATTTAGCCGACCAAATTGTATTCTTATTGGTTAAACCAAAATAAAAAATGATGGTACATCATGACAAAATTTCATGCTGGCTGGGGCGCTCCTGGTTAAACAAGGCCCCCGTTGTTTTCGCCAGTGTGAACAGCGAAAAGTCTGTTACTGGAACAAATCTGAAAACACACCCCAACTCAACATCACCAGAGTTAAAGATCGGTACTATCAACATAAGAAGCCTGAATGGCAAAGAAATGGAGCTAGCTGAGGAATTAGATAAGTACCAGATCGACATAATAGGGGTGACTGAAACAGAAAAGACAAAAACTTGCAAGATCTTTCTGAGCAATAAATACAAAGTGTTATATTCAGGCAATGACAATCAAGGAAAAGAAGGAGTAGCCATAGTATTCAACACAAAATACGAGGCTAATCCTCTTGAATGGCAGGCAGTCTCAAGTAGAGTGATGTGGGAAAATATCAAAATGGGGAATTTGACAATGAGACTTATTTGTGCCTGTGGTCCCACAGAAGGTTCTACTAAGGTAGAAGTGGAGGAATTTTTTAATGCTTTAGAAAAACCAACTGACAAAATGATAAAGGAAAAGTTGGTCCTTGTTGGGGATCTGAATAGCAGAGTAGGAAATGATTGTCAGACATACAAAAATATTTTGGGAAAATTTGGAGAAAAGAGCAAAGCTAATAATAATGGCAAATACCTGTTGGATTTCTGCTCAGGACATGGACTGGTTATTACTAACACCATGTTCCAACATAAAAATGTGCAAAAATTCACATGGAGAGAAGAGGCAAGGAATAAGAAAAGTCTCATCGATTATGTTATTGTTGATAGTGATGTTTTCTCACTGTTCACTAGAGTGTACAGAGGATTTGAAATTGGAAGCAATTATTATTTAGTCTTGAGCAGGATAAAATTGAATGTCATATTGAAAAGAATAACATGTAAGAAAGTTTTAAAGCGAATAAAAGTTGAGCAGCTCTGAGATGTGAACTGTAGACTAAAATACACAAAGATTATTGAAGGAAAAATGAAAGAGTTTGAGAATAGGAACCAAACCTTGGAGATTCAGTGGCAAGCCTTAAAGAAAACCCTGATTGATTCAGCTAGAGAGGCATGTGGTGAAGTTGTCTGCAAGGATCGAAAAATTAGTACTCCCTGGTGGACACAGGAAGTTAAAGAGGCAGTGAAGGAAAAAAAAGAAAGCATATGAAAGGTTTCTGCAAATAAGTCAGCTTGTGCTCGTGGAGAATGCAGAGACAAATCTAAGAAAGCTAAACAGTGTGTAAAACTAGCTAAAAAAGTCATGGTAGGACTTTGACAAGAACATAGAAAATAAATATCAAGAAGGTGGCAAAATATTCTGGAGGTTGTTGAAGAAGCTTAGGAATGGAGGAAAGAATGCTGTAAAAGGAGTTAGAGATGATAAAGGTAACATGAAAACGGGAGAAAAAGATATGCTTGAAGTATGGAGTAATTACTTTGAAAAATTGTTAAATGAAACCAGCAGTGATAGCACAGTGGTCAAAAACACTGACCAGGCATGCAGTCAGGAATACATATCCATACTTGAAGTAGAAAAAGCCATCAAAGGCTGGAAATATGGAAAGGCAGCAGGAGTAATGATATTTGACCAGAAATGCTGAAGTATGGTGGAGTATGGTGAAGTGGCTGCACTGCATAGTTCAGAAAGCCTGGACAGAGGGATGCATTCCCAATGATTGGAGTAGAGCTCTAATAGTGCCTATATATAAAAAGAGAAATAAAACTGAATGTGAGAATTACAGAGGTATTTCCCTACTGAGTGTTCCTGTCAATATCTATGCAAGTATACTTGAGAAACGGTCGAGAAGAATTGTGAAAGAAAAGCTTGGTGAAGAACAAGCTGGATTCAGGCCAAATAGAGGCTGTCAGGATCAGATCTTCACTTTATGACAAATAGTCAAGAAAGCATGGGAATATAACAAGATAGGTATTTAAGTTTTGTCGATCTGGAAAAGGCATATGACAAGGTGCCAAGAGAGATGCTATTCAATACTACATAGTTATACACCATAGTTATATGGTGTCAATGGGGCATTATATCAAGCAATACTTAATCTGTATTTGAGTTGTAAGTCGGCAGTTAGAATTGAAGGATGTACAGGAAGATGGTTTAATGTTAAATCTGGTGTGAGACAAGGATGTACATTATCCCCTCTGTTATTCATTATCTATATGAATTATTATGAAGGAAAGTGGTATTAAACATGATATCGGAATTGGAGATGTCAATGTCAGCTCTTTGTTCTATGCGGATGCGTTATACTCCTGAATAAATCCGCTACAAGTTTACAAGATTTCCTGACTAAATTGAATAATTGTTGTAATAGATATGGTATGAAGGTCAGCGTTAAAAAGACGAAAGAAAATGAAAATAGGTAGAATTGTTGAAAATATCAACTGTGTTGTGAACGGGGAACCTGAGGAACAAGTAAAACATTTCAGCTACTTAGGCACGATTTTTAGTGCAGATGGTAAATTAAATATGGAAATAGACAACAGAATCAACAAAGCTTGTATGGTAGGAAGTCAATTGAATAAATTCATATGGAATAAGAGAGAAATTAGTCGGAACACTGAATTAGCTTTATACAAGACGGTGTTCAAGCCAGTTTTAAATTATGGATCTGAGAGGTGGGTTACAAGAAAAACATGACCAAAGACTGGAGACCACAGATATGAGAGTCCTAAGAAAGATTAGGGGCATGAACAGATGGCATCAGTGGCAATATCATATTAAATGCGAGGATATTAGGATAGAAGTTGACATTGTCGGCATCCAGGAAGTCGTTAGCAGAGCTAATCTCAGGTGGTATGGTCACTTAAACAGAATATGGGAGAAAAGATTAGCAAAACAAGTGTTCTCTGCCAGGTTGGCAGGAAAACGACCCAGAGGAAGACCAAGATATAGGTGGATTGATACAGTACAATGTGCCTTAGATGATAGAAATATAAGATCTGATAATGATAATATTGGAGTCTTGACAAGTAATAGACTGATTTAGAGGAAAATTGTAGATAGGAAGTTAATAATGAAGTAAATCTTTCATGTAGTACTATCATATCCTGTACACCCCTTGTGGGTACATGTCAGGAATTTGACGATGATGATGAACATAGAGGAATATCAAAAAAATATGTGGAGTACTTGATTCTTAAGTACTCCAAAACAGGACATTAATTCACATCACTGGAATAAATTTTGTGAAACTTTAAATAGAGATATTAATAGTTTGTATCTTCCCTTCAACCTCTTTTCTTTTAATCACCATTATCAGAATTTCCAAGATATAATTTTTATCAATTTATAAACATTGACCATTTTTTATATAGAGATTAATGAAATTGGTAGTACGGCACTTGCTTGTTGATATGCCAAAATCAGCACCAACTACTTCTTTCTAGATTTGCATCCAAGAGGCACCTCTGCATTGCTTCTTTAAATAGTTGATATAATTCTATATGGTTTCAGAGACAGCCATCAGCATATATTGTTTTTCAAAGAAATAGAATTTTTTTTATAATCTTATGTGATCAGAAGGGTCCTTAATTTAATAACATATTATCAACTGAATGAAACTAATTCAGGATATAAATTACTATTGTTTTGTTTGTAACCTCTTAATAACAAATAGGTAAAATTTTGCTAGATATAGAATTTGCATCAGTGATATTGCACTGCATCCAAGGACTGCTATCTGGCTTGTGCTTGGAAGAAATTAAATGTTGGGTATAAGATATAAACTTATAATAAAATATATAAATGCTATAGGTTTATATAGCATACCATGTCTGGTATTCTGTATAAACACTATATAATAAACACAAAAAAAAAAAGTTAATGAATCTATAATTTCTTCAATATCTATTTATGCCATATAGTTTCTTAATTTTATGCAACAGTGTCTGTGAGTGTTGCTTGGATCATTAGAGAAGGTTCTTTGGAAGTCACATAATACCTAAATATTTATCATACCTATCCTTGAAAACATTCAGTAAAGATGCACTCACATTGCCCACTGGGCAAACTTAATTTGTGGGGGGGTCCTGGGATGGGCCTCATGTCATGAGTCTCATAACTCCATTCTGAATGATTATAATTCATTCACTCACTATATGCCATGAGAAGAATCATGCTTCTAACCACATCCTTACTTAGTTTTCAGGGATGATGCCAAGTTTTTCCCACCCGTCATGAGCTGTAAGATCCCCTTACCAACTTGTATGTTTCTATTGTATCTCCTCTCTTTCATTTCTTTAACTTCACAGGACACATTCCTTCTCTTGTTTACAGTTACATATTTTTAAATATAGCAAATATAAAACATTTCATTTTTAGATGTTGTAATGGAAAGGTGGGGGGTCTCATTTTATAGCAGTTTAACTAATGTAATCATAACCATCTATTAAATAAATATTCTTATTTTGCAGTTAACAACATATACTTCTCTTATGCAAGTAAATGGTACCTTGGAGACTTACCTACAATATTGCAAGAGCCCATGTCCTATTTGGTAAATACTCCAAAAGATTTTAATGATGATGCTGTTATTTTCTTTTACTCTCTCAAATACTGAGCTTCAATGTGAAAAACAATCTGAAGTATTATTTCTGGAGCACATTTCACTGACAGAAGTAGTTTCAAATATTGTGAATCTCAGTAGCATGGATTGAATCATATTGACCTGTCTTTGAATCTCTGTTTGTTGACACTTCATGTCATTCTACCAGCTTATGTATGGTACTGTAAACTTTATCATTGCTAATTTAGATCTGTTTTACCATATATTTTCCTACAAAGCACTTTGTAAATTTGCAAATAAATGTGACTTTTGGTATGCATGTATGTGCATAATACTCTTCTAGATATTAGGACAACTTTTAATTCTTTAAAATATTTTGATCTGCAAGCAATAAGCAATAAAAATTCATATACTGATGAAGCTTGATCTTAATACAGTGCAATTATGCAATGCAATTGCATTCAGTATCACTTTTTTTTTTGTAAAATACACTTCAAAAATATTTTTGTATTAAATTTAAATATAGTTATAGGGTAAATAATGTACTTAATCCTTTGGTTTTCATGTTTTATGTCAAAAGTATTAAGATATTTTCAAAATAAAAAGTTGAGGACTCTGAATCTGGGTTTGTCTTAATTTTTTTTTATGATTTATCTTTTTTTATGTAAATTAAATTGTGTAATTTTTATGTAAATTAACCATTTACTCTACTTCATTATAAATATTTTATATGCATTCTCTGTCTTCACTCATTATTGCATTGTCTGTTCCAAATACATCATCAATACACACGCGCGCACGCGAGGGATATACAGGATGCTATCGTAATACTACATGAATACATTTAAATTATTATTAGCTTTCTATTAACAACTCCTACAAATTTATTGTATTTATCAGGACTCAAATATTGACAGATCTGTATTTTGGTCTTCTAATTTACTTCTGACTCCATCAATCTACTTAAATCTTTATCTTCCTCTTGATCTTTTTCCTGTCATCCCTGGCATGTAAGTTCTGTTCAAGTGGCTATGTTACCTCCTTAAATGAGCTTTGCTCACACATTCTTGAAGCTAACAAATGTCAGATTATTTTGAATAACTTAATTTTTAATATGATTTGCCATGTCACTTCGTAATTCTTTTCAGAATTCTCACATCCCTAAGCTAAAACTTCTTTGAACACTGTCTTGTATACTGTCAGTTTAGTGTTTTGGCTAATTTTTTTTCTTTAAATTTATTATGCTGGTTTCTCACAATACCAGGTTTGCTTATTCTGTTATCTTTTTAAATTTAATTTGTCATCTTTACTAAAAATTGTGATTACATAACTGAAATATTTTGCTTGTTCTACAGGTTTACTACTGCGAAGGCACTTTATGCTTCCAATGTTCCTGCCTATTTTAATACTTTTTTTTTTAATATTCATTTTCTCACCAGATTTATAATATTTGTTCATTTAGTCCTGATTTTGTCCCGAGTCCTGATTTAAACCCAAGATTTTGACTATCCACTTAGGTAACTTTCCCCAATGTTATGCAATTTTCGGCTTATATCTTGAATTATTTTGTCTAATTTCAGTGCAATTCACTGTTAATACACCTTGCTATATTTCCCTTTTGCATTTTGTGTAGTTTTTGGCTTATATTTGGGTTATGAATCTGCTGAATCGATCACATACACTTCAGGTTTGAGTATTTTGAGCATGTGGTGGGGCGGGGGAGAAACTTGCCCAGATGTCCCAAGCAGACTGTAAATTTAAGTATAAGATAAAGCAAGGAGGTAACCTGTTATGTCTATACACCAATGCTGGGAGCATTAGAAACAAGGTGATTGAGTTTGTTGCTTTGGTGAATATGTTGTGACCTAAAATTTGTTGACTTTGGCAAAACCTGCTCTCAGAGTTGGATATTTTAACTGGAATCGAGTGCAAAGTATATAATAGTATTTTTAGGAATGACAGAAGAGATGGGAGAGTGCTGTTAATGATATCAGATGACTTGAATCCAGTTAGGATAGAAACGCATGAAAGCAATGATGGTAATAATTTCCTGTGTAACACTGAGTTGCAGGATATCTGATGATAAGTGGAGACTAAGAGGATGAAATATATGGTGGAGAAAGTTTATTTTTCACTTGGTTAGAATGTAATAAATTTAGTTTAATCCTTTATCCAAGTGTGAGCAAACAAAGTTTGCACCTGAAAGTATCTTCAGGACTGGGGTAAGGTGGTGCAACACCAGGGCGACTCCTTGCGAAGGTGGAGCAAGCTACTATCACTCCTATCTTTCTCTAAATCCAGAGTAATTTATTAAAAAGGTCGCACACCATTTGGCAACTCCTATAGGTAGAGATGACTTTACTAATGCTTCTGGCTGGTATCTCCACTTGGGCCTGACTTCCACTGAAGAGACCTCAATAAAGGTCGAAACTAGTCTGGGTAGTGGCCCTTCCCTTAATGCATAACATTAGACATATCTGCAAGGAGATGCGTTTTGCATTATAGGAGATAATGAGATAGGAGTGATAGTAGCTTGCTCCACCTTTGCAAGGAGTCGCCCTGCTGTTGCACCACCTTACCCCAGTCCTGAAGATACTTTCAGGCGCAAACGTTGTTTACTCACACTTGGATAAAGGATTAAACTAAATTTATTACATTCTAACCAAGTGAAAAATAAACTTTCAACATCTTTCTCTAAGTCCAGAGTAATTTATTAAAAAGGTGGCACACCATTTGGCAACTCCTATAGGTAGAGATGACTTTACTAATGCTTCTGGCTGGTATCTCCACTTGGGCCTGGCTCCCACTGAAGAGACCTCAATAAAGGTTGAAACTAGTCTGGGTAGTGGCCCTTCCCTTAATGCATAACATTAGACATATCCGCAAGGAGATGTGTTTTGCATTATAGGAGATACTGAGATAGGAGTGATAGTAGCTTGCTCCACCTTTGCAAGGAGTTTCCCTGGTGTTGCACCACCTTACCCCAGTCTTGAAGATACTTTCAGGCACAAACTTTGTTTGCTCACACTTGGATAAAGGATTAAACTAAATTTATTATATATGGTGGAGTGTTGATATACGCCTGGTGGTTCATTTGCTGGGAATGAAGAAAGCATTGCTAAATTACCCAGATAAGTAATTATTACAGGTGACTGAAGTTATCTGAATATTGATTGGGTATCACAGAAAACAAAACTCATGATAAGAGTGAAGGAGAATTTATTGGGCTGCTGCATGACAACTTTCTCAAGCAGCATGTGAAAGAAGCAACTCTTGGACAAATAGTGTTACATTTGACCATAGCCTCAGAAACCTCCTGAACACTGATCACTGTTACCAGTTGGTGAAAGTGATCATGCCCTACTGACCTGGAAACCAGCTAACTATATGGATGTTCCAATCAGGACAAGTTATGTGCTGAGCTATAAATCTGGAAATTATGATGCTCAGAAGAATACTATATTTGCTCATTGTTGATGCCTGCATGCACATATCTTAGTTTTATGTTTCCAGAAGATGGCAATGTAACATTGACAAAATATAGGAAGGTATTGATTCAAGTTTTTTAATTAATATTTTAGTATATGTTGTCATTTACAGAAAAATTTAAAGTCATGTGTAACCAACGTAAGTTTATTTACAAGAATTAAGAATAAAAATGTATAAAAATTTAAAAAAAAAATTCTTTTCCCTCCATTGCTTTTCATCTTTGCTTTCTAACAGGGAATGAGTAGGAGATGCTGTTTAGTGCTAAATAAATATTTGAAAACTAGGAAGTCAATCTCTACTCTTAGCCATGGCAGCTAGCTAGCCCTAAGGCTATCAATTTTAATAGGAATTGGAGGAGAGTAGGACTGTCAATTGTAATTTCTCCCATTTTCATTAAAACGATATATTATTGTCTGACAGTGTGAGAAAACAGCATTTTCCTCACACTGTAATTATAATTTCCTGTTTTGCAGTTCAGCATATCTTTTGTGAATATCCATATCCTAATTCAGTACAGCACATTACATCATCAACTGGAAAAACAGCACTCATATCTTTAATACCTTCCCCTCAGCCTTACGCTGTAATCTTATCTAAATACTCTTTGACATTTTCTTCTGTCATATGCTGCTTAAGGAAATTATTGAGCTTTGCTAAATGACTTCCTTAATCAGCATACAACAGAAGAAACTTAATGTCAAAGAATATTAAGATTACAGTGTAGGGGAGATGGGAGGTATTAAAGATACGAGTGTTGTTCTTCCAGTTTGGTGACAGTGATTATGTAATGTGCTGTACTGACTTGGATTATGGATATGGATGCTTCATTCAGAAAAGATTATATGCTGAACTGCAAAACTGGAAATTATAACTGAGGAAAATGCTGTTTTCTCACACTACTTCAGACAATAATATATTGCTTTAATGAACACGGGAGGAATTACAGGTGACAGACCTCCTTCTCCAATTCCTTTTAAAATTGATAGCCTTGCTTAGCTAGCTGTCATGGCTAAGGGTGGAGATTGATTTCCCAGTTTTCAAAAATTTACTTAGCACTAAACAGCATCTCGTACTCATTCCCACTTGGGAATGATTGCTACGATTAGCTATAACTGAAATTGCCATCAATTGATGGCAATTTCACTGATAGCTAATCGATCAGATAATTATACACCCATAATGATTACTCGTTTAACTGCCATCAGTTGATTTGGCGATTCATTTCGTTGTCATCAGTAAGTGATCGACTAGATCTTTATCTACACCTCGCCATGCATTTGATCATATTAGACCCCACTCGCATCAGATAGCTCTGAACTCACTGATACATGGAAAACTTTCCAATAATAGCCTTCTATACTACCTGGACTGAAATCATTAAGTATGATTAGTAGCCATACCTCCCATCTGTCTATCCGTAAAAGGTTTTTTGCTCCATTTCTATTCGATACCAGTTATTGCATCTGTCTCTGAAAGTCCCATCTTACCGATGCCTACAATCTAACGCCGCAACGTATTTGCAAAGGCAACAAATTCATCCCCTTTGTTTCCAATGCCCTTAACATTTGTGTAAATGTAATAAGTTTCTTCCGGACTTTTTTTTATAATCACTTTGTAATCTGCAGCACCGCAATAAACAACTTTCTCAAATTTCTCTTCATATCTAATTCTTTCATATACTTAATAAATCGGAACTGTACGAATTCACAATCATTCAGCATACTCAATTTCAATATATAATTAAATTGAAAGGCTGCAGAAACAGCAAGAGATCAAGCGAGCTGAACAAAGAAGAGACCCAAAGAGAAAAAAGAAAATTCTAAGAATAATCAAGAGAAAAAGCGTAGGCAAATAATTATTACGACGATTCTACAATAAGGTAAGTTCTTCATGAAAGCTCTACACAATCTCTCTGAGAGTCACATCTCACCACTGCCTACAATCTTACGCCAAAATGTATTTACCAAAGCAAAAAACTCATTCCCTTTGTTCCCGATATCTAAATTTTGTTTCTCTGGTGCGAAAATTAATATTAGCAATGGTGTCAGAATGCAGAAAGGGAAGGTGAAAGAATTGATTTTCGTGGCTAGAACCAATGACCTCACAGGTCAGAAGCATTGTATGAGGGAGGATGTGAAGAATTTTTCGAAGCAAAAAACAAGAGGGGTAAAGTTTGAGTCTGCTGCATGCTATGATATAGACGAACTAAGAAGGAGACCGATGATAACTAATGAATCAATACACAGGTTGTGTAGAAAGAATAATGTAGGGTTTTTGCACTTATGGTCTGAGCTGGATTGACAAAAAGATTTATACAATGCAGATTGACTGCACTTAAATGGATTCGGAGGTAGGTATCTGGAGAGAGTTTTGTCCTCTGCGAGTATGGAAGTGCAACGTCAGGAAAATTAAGACAGCTAGGACAGATGCAGACGAGTGTGTGAAGACACCAATGAAGCAAATGAGTGTGTGAATGATTAAAAACTGCAGAATCTAGTCTCAAGCAACAATATCGAATGGGATAGTCAGTTCAGAATGCAAAGGTAGGTTGGGGCCAAAGGAGATGCTACTGATTCTATCTATCAACGAGAGAAGCATCAAGAATAAAAGGAAGAGTTTTTGGCATTGGTTAGTGCAACGTCACCCAAAGTTATAGGCATTAGTGAGACTTTTGCTAATAGCAGACGACATAGATACAAGAATAGAATGTGATTAATTTGGTATTTTCTGGGAAAATAAGAGTAGACGGTTGGGGGTGTGGGGAAGTTGAATTGCAGTCACAAGATTAGTAATCAGTCAGGCAGATGGCAGTTCTTTAGAGTCAATCTGATATGAGATCGAGGCATATAAAATTGGTTAGTGTAACCAGGAGTGCGCCAAGGGTATTTGCCGCCTGGGTGCAAACTTTTATCGGCTGCCCCTTAAAAAAAATAACTAAAAGTAATTGCATGTAGCATTTACTACAATAAATAAAATATCAATGTTGCCGCCCGGGTGCAGTGCACCCTTTGCACTCTCAGGTTGGCATGGCCCTGAGTGTAAATTATAGGTTAGTGCTGCTATAGGCCAGGAATGATCTGGAACATCATTCCTGGCCTATAGCAGCACACCTATAATATAATATAATATAATATAATATAATATTATTTATATTATATTAATAAAATTAATATAACCTATAACGGTTATATTAATGACCAAGATAACCACTTTAAGAAGAATGTGATGGAAGGGAATCGGGTTGTGAAAGTGTTGGATCTTGTTATCAGGTCAGAAGACCTGATAACAAGATCCAAGATGACCATAAGTAAGGTGGCTACATTGTCTCGAATCGGAGAAAGCGATCACGATTCTAAAGGTAAAAAACGTGGAAATTCCAGTTAAGAAAGGGGGGGTATATGTGAAACTATAAGACAGGTGATTATGATAGACTTAGGGGGGGGGGGCTTGAAGCAGTACCATTGCGTAAAGTTCTGCAAGAGAAGGGACATCAGGGAAAGCAATATAGTGTATACCCAAGGTAAGGAAGGTAAATTGAGTAAGGGTTAAATTGATTAGCTGCAAAA
This sequence comes from Typopeltis vanoorti, assembly GCF_054136105.1. NCBI lineage: Eukaryota > Metazoa > Arthropoda > Arachnida > Uropygi > Thelyphonidae > Typopeltis > Typopeltis vanoorti. Next base: position 88,379,913 of record NC_143561.1, on the reverse strand, counting down.
AATAAGTTGTGGAGGTTATATAAGGAGAAAGATGACCAATTAACTCATGAAGAGTAAGAATCAAGTATGAAAGGTGACCAGCATGCAAAGGAAGGCAAAATAAGATGATAAGAAGTGAGCTAAACAAGCAAAAGAATATCCCAGAGTTCTTTTCATTATGTGGCAAGTAGGAGAAAGAATGACTGTGAAAAGATATAATGAGTCTGGATGTTAGAGCGATAACAGAGGCAGACGAAATTGTTCAGTTACTTGTTGATCGTATTGCAAGGATATATCATCCAAGTGAAACTATTCACTTGGGAAGATCTCATAAGATCACAAGTACTGATGTGAGAACAGAAGATAATGAATTGGAGGTTCTTGGGATATTGGGGGATCTGAATGCAAATAGACATTGGATGGCATATCGACTTATCTTTTAAGAGAATGTGCAGGAACTACTTCTTTCACTAAGCTGTTTAATTTAAGTCTAAGCTCTGGCAAAGACCCAAGTGATTGGAAGAACAAAATTATTTCTTTACATAAAGGAGGATTTAAGTCTATGGTAACAATAATGGACCAATTAGTATTTCAAGAATGGTGGTAAACATACTGGAAAGTTTGGTGAAAGATAGAATTCAGAAATGGTTGGATAAGAATATGATACTCTATAAGGGGGAAGTACCGTTTTTAAGGGTATGTCATGTCTTTGTAATCTATTGTTTTATAATTGGATGACATATGAGTTGGATAAAGGAAATAGCTACATGATGATACTGCCGTATTTTGCAAAGACGTTTGACAGAATAATACATGGAACTCTATAATGCAAACTGCAACAAATAGAGATGGATATGAAACTGGTGATATGAATCAAAGGGTGACTGATAAACAGATATCAAAAACAGTATACGGAAGAGTGGAATCTAGGAGAAAATAGGTAAATAGTGGTGTTGCAGGACTCTGCTCTTTAATTTGTACATAAAGATATATAGGTAATTTGAAAGGAGATAGTCAGTTGTTTGGTGATGATGCAAAATTGGGTAGGGTAATAGTTAATCATGGTGATGCAGAGAGCTTCCAGGATGACTTGAATAGCTGAGAGTATGGGCAAAACATGGTGGCTGTCACTTTAATGAAGAAAAGTGCAAAGTTATGCAATTTGAGATACAAAGATTACATTGGGAACTGTACTCCAGGAAACCGAAGCGATGGATTTGAAGCCAGATAGTTGAAGTTTGGAGGCTTGTTGCTGACGTATACGTGAAAGCCTATCAGATTATCTTATTAATGAAGAACACACTAGCAAGCACAGATAAGGGAGTTTTCTTTCTTCTTTGTAAAGCTTTGAGATAAGATCACATTTGGATTACTGTACTCAGGTGTAATCGTATGGGTTTCATAGGGATGAGAAAGTGGTGGAGAGGATTCAGATGCCAGTGACCAAGATGATGAGTGGTCTGTGTAATGCCCCATATAAGGATTGATGGAGAGTCTGTGGGTTGCAGAACTTGGATGATAGGATGAAAAGAGGGGATATTTTGCTCTCTTAAGGTTTCTGCTTCGAGAGAGCTGCTGAGTATCTTGGGATTTGGGTCCTTTGGGTGACCTGTATTAGGGCTGCCTCATCGGATGATTTTCCCTGGAATATGAGCAGTTCTGCTCTGTGGTAGGATGAGCCAGTCACTGAGCAGAGCCACTGCTGAGTTAAATGACCCTTTAGGTCGCTCTCATTGTTGGACGATCTGAGGGATCGCCCGAGTTTGCGGAGATTTCCCGCATATAAACAAAGATGTGGGAAAATTCACTGGAATGGTTTCCACGGAGGTGTAGCTCACTGAAGTGGATACTTTTACCTGAGATGAGATGTAAGTGATTATGCTCGGTGGTAGGGTGGGCCTGCCATTGGGTGGAGCGATCGCTGAGGGCTCTGCTTAGTAACATGGTGGGCCTGTCACTGAGTAGAGCCACTAATGAATTAAACGATCCTTTAGTCATTGTTGGGCGATCTAAAGGATCTCCCGAGTTTTTGGTGATCTCCCCACACATAAACAAGTTGATGAGGGAAGTCTGCTGAAGTGGTCTTGTGACTACTTTGGCAGATGCTTTTCCTTGGGTTATGAGCGGCTCTGCTCGCTGGTGGGGGGTGAGCTTGCCATTGGCAGAGTCACCACTGAGGCTTCTTCTCTGTGGCAGGGTGGGCCACTGAGTGGAACCACCGCTGAGTTAAATGATCCTTTGGGTCACTCATTTTTGGGTGATTTGAGGGTTCGTCCGAGTTTTTGGAGATCCGTTAACCTGTCTACGTAGTGGCCCTTTTCATAATGCATAGCATTATACATGTTCATTATGGAATACTAAGGCAATCGATGTGATGTCATTAGCCTCTATATACAAGTAACTCAGTCGTGAAGTTACGTCACGCGCAAACTTTGTTTGCTTGCACTTGATTAAAGGATGAAAACAAGAATATAATTCTCGCTGATATCTTGAGAAAATTATCCAATAGTTTGAACCAGCTTTTCTTCGCGACTGACTATACAGATCATGTACCTAATGCTTTTCGTTCTTAGTTATGACTAAAAGAGTGTCGCCAACTCTTTTTTGGGGAATAAAAATTAGTTAGACGATTGCGTTTTATACCATAAACATATTTTCTGCTGAACAGACAGTGCACTAAGGATCTTTTTAAATGTTAGAGCAAGCATACCAGATATTTCTGTACATTCAACATCTTTTGCTGCTCTAATAAATCGAAAATGAGAACAACATTAGATAAATTCTGTTTATCTAATGTTGGAAAATTAGTAAAGAGGGATAAGTTAACTTCATTTTTCAACTAAACGAGCTTTTGCATAAAGTATAACTGGTCAGGGGCATTGATAGCACTGTATTACAGCACACGATTTTCTCATCTTGCAGAGAGTTATTTTCATTAATGCAAATAAGTTTGTACTGACGTAATTAACTTTTCATTCAGTTTCTCTGACTGACAACTCTGGTTTGGACTTTATTTTATTTATATTTTATTTATTTATTTATTATTTTTGGTTCCTCATGGTTGCTATATTTAAACGCTGCCTTTTAAATATGAAGTTTATGTGTTGGCTTTCAATTTGCCTACCTAATTTGCCGGATATTTCAGTGTTTATCTTTACTAGTTAAACGCAAATCTTTGGATATTATTTATGGAAAGTAATGCTCCAAAAATTGAGTAAAAAAGCCAACGACATCATAAAAGGGGTACTCCTAAAGAAAAATAGGCAAAATAGCCATAAAAATTAACAAATATTTGCGCGTTCTAGTCAAAATAGAGAGGAGAAACGTTATTATTTGTTGGTAACTGTCTCGATGACACTTACATCGAAACAGTTCATAGTGGACTGCAACAGACACCTATCGGCGAATCTCTGAAGTAGTTAGAATTCTCATTCACGGCGTGGGTTTTTTGCGATAGCTATGTTTCGCGTAGATTATAGCAGTAATGTTTCGGGTGCTGTGTGGACTGGTTCTGCGGATAGTGGAGAGCTAACCGCTGTGAAGTCTTCGGATGCTGAGTGCTGAAAGTAAAGGCGATAAGACCCCGGCTTCCGTGGAAACGGATGAGATGTTTTATCTCAAATGGTTGCTCTTAAGTGATCCTTTTGTGTGGATGGATTGTTAGAAATAGGCGACAGGCATGTGACAGTGTATACCATTAAAGTATGTATCATTCGATTAAAACATTTAGGACGGTTCAGAATTTTAAAGGTTTCAATTTTTTTTCATAGGTAAGTTATGAATAGATAGTTGAATGGGTTTTTTTTCTCAGTTATGTTTTATTGTTATCAGTTGTTTTATCAATAAATGACATGTGGAGTGTATTATTTATTGTTTGGGAAGAGAGACATTGGCTACTGATTTCCTCCATCTCCTTATATTAGCGAAGTATGAATGATCAATTGTAGAACATAAAGGATGCCGTCGCCCTCCCTGCCCCAGTGAATAGCGTCTTCTTTCTCCATTCAGCGGGTTCCGAGACTCGAATCCCACTTTGGTAGGGATTAAAGTGCGAGGCAGTTTTTGTTGAAAGGAGTGAGGCCACTATTCTGCTTATTGGAAATCTGAAGTGGAATAATATAGTAATACCATGTTTAATATTTAGAATTACTGAATTATTTCATCTTTAGCCCATCATAGTATACTGATTGTACAGTAGGGTCACAAACATTTGTTAGTGGGATTCGTGTGTGTGTGTGTGAACGACAGTCCTTCATTCCGAACAAGTGTTTCCCTATTGGGGGTGTCGCGAAATTTATGTATGTCTTTATTTCTTATGAACAAACACTTTTTTTACCCCCTTCTTATTTTGTGTGTGAATCACAGTCCTTTATTCCGAACAAGTGTTTCCCTATTGGGGGTGTCGCGAAATTTATGTATGTCTTTATTTCTTATGAACAAACACTTTTTTTACCCCCTTCTTATTTTGTGTGTGAATGACAGTCCTTTATTCCGAACAAGTGTTTCCCTACTGGGGGTGTCGTGAAATTTATGTATGTCTTTATTTCTTATGAACAAACACGTTTTTTTCCCTTTCTTATTTTGTGTGTGTAACGACGGATATCACAAAGTTTGGTATTTTTTTTACTGTTTCACATAAGCAAAAAAGGTTGGACAGTTCTGCTCTACGCAATGCAGCTGTGTATGGTAAATATCTATTTTCGGTTTAATCGTTTTCACCGCATGTGGGAGAACACGTCTCGCTCTAAAGTAACTTCTCTTTCACCCAAACACTTGATTCCAAAGTATCTCAGAATGTTGTACTTAATATTGCTGGATGTAATCCTCAGAGTAGGATAGAGTGAGTTAAGACATTTATCTGGCGGCTTTGTAGCGCATGTGGAAGAGCAGCCGGACATGCGCTCTGTGATTGGCGAATATCTAAGTTTGATTTTTCGTCACTTGACGTGAGGAATCTTTGTATGTTTTTATTTTTATTTTATTATCATGAAGGTGAGTTATCCGATCCCATACGGAGGAAAAGGGATTTTTCCCCCAAAACATCAAAATCGGTCAGAGAACACACGCAATCAATAGACAGAAATATTCTGCAGTGCAATATAGGATTGCTTCCTGTAACGAGCCCTTGGACTCCATGATAACATAATAACATACTTATGAATTCTCAGTAACAGGAAAACTGACATTTAAGGGACTAAAATTTACAATGGAAGTAAATGATAACTTATAACCTTCACATGAAGTATCCCAGTATTGCATTGTGAAAGACATGTTCTGGAATACGACCATATCATTCACTATTAGTTAATGTTTTTTTATAAATATTTTTTTAACAGAACTGTACTCTTCAAGTAATTCTTTCCCAGTGGCTAGGGAGAAACTCAACCTTCATTGGAGATTTAAATCATTATTTTGAAGGAAGAACCCTAGAAAAAAGATTTATTATTATTATTATTTTACAGGCACCTCCACGGAGTCCATAGACTCGTTGTAGGAGGACAACTTACATTTCATTAAAGATCATTCAAACAATTACAGTAGAACATTGATTATTCGAACGTCTATCTAAATTCTCAATTATCTGAATTACCACTACTCTCAAAATCTACTCTCAGTGCACCGTGAAGACATGGATAAGATTGTAACTTTATTTCAAGCAATTCCATGTTTTTTGAATGTGAGAAAGATGATGCAGAGGCCTGGTTACACAATGCTGATGATTCTAGTTATATTTGAATGAAAGAAAAAATTGTTGCAGTAGTTCAGAAGGAAGAGTGCACTGGCATTAACCAAGGTGATTCTGATGACAAAAAAAAAGAGGAAGTGGGGAGCAGGCCGACTAACATGGAGTCCTTCACTGCACTGGAAACTGAAATGGCATGGTGTGGGCAACAGTCTGAATGCAGTTCTGTGGAGATGCTACTATTAAAGAGGATGAGAGACCTTGCTGCAAAAAACAGACAGTCTTGCATAGCTCAAAGAAAAATTCAAGATTAGAAATATAACCTTCCCAGGATTTGTTATACTCTCATTTGTGTGCAATTACTTGCATTTGCTTATTTCTGTTTATGTAAAAAAAAACAAAATTGTGATATGTTGAAACCATGTAAATCAATTAGATCAGTTCAAAATAAGTATAATGTACATTTTTTCTTCAAAATGTTTCTTCATTTTGGCTATTATACAAACCATTTCCTCAATCATTTATTTTACAAAACAGCAGTAATAACCTTTCATACAATAATTTAATTGTAGGCCTGATTACTTTTTGTTTCATATAAATTAGATATTTTAAGTTTAAGGAGTGGTATGATAGACTTTGTGTTTCTTAGGGGGGCCTCCCCTCGATGAGTCTTGACAGACTTTATGTTCTTAGGAAGGACCTCCCACAATGAGTCTTTTGACTCCATGGAGGCCTGAATAATAATAATAATAATAATAATTTTTATGTATGTCTGATTTTTTGAACTGTTTTGATTAACTGAACCAACCTTGGTTCAGATAATTGACATTCTGCTGTATTATTATTATTTAGTATGTATCAGGGTTTTATTGATCTGATAATTATTGAATCTGGAAGTTATTGATTTTCCTTAGAGATTAAACAGAATAGTTATAGTATATTCTTACTGGACTACCATAGAAATATTATTATTATTACATCAACTCCTGGAGTCAAAGACTCATTGAGGGAGAGAAAGAGATATATATATATTTTACTCGAACATGCTTTCATGGGCTTCTACGACCCATCTTAGGAGGCCACTTTATCCACTGCATTAACTTTACCCACTGCCCTTTGCCCATGAAATGTGCTTTTTTGTTAGCATTGTTCTTTGATTGAAAAAGATCAAAGTTCATTTATTGTTCACAACAAAAGGAACATTTATGTGGGCATATTTTTTTCAGTTGAAGATAAGTTAGCTGTTCTCATACAGATGTAGAAATGTCTTTCTCCTAGAAACTCATGTTTTTCATCCAACAATACAGATAGCTTGGCCAGAGAACACACTCAATTCACTAATGACAGACAAAAAGTACTATATAGTGGGTGGTAGATGGTGGAATGTATAGTTTGGATTGGTAGATGGTGTAGTGCATAATAGTGGATTGTATAGTATTAGATGGTTGATTATGTTGTAAGGAATGGCCTTTCATGATTTCATACATTTCATAAAAATACAATTGTGATAAAATAGCTTAAGGGATGTGGCTATAGCAAAATTGCATAGAGTGATATGTTGTCTCCTCCAAAATAATGTTTAGAGGATACGACACACTTCATCACAATGATTTTGACAATACAGTATTTCTCTGTATATAATACTCAATGTTTGCTTGTTATATATTCTTGTAACTTAAGCTGAACTATTTGTCAGTGGTGATTACTGTTTCTTCATTATCACAAACTAATGATTACTACTGTTTTTGTGGATTCCTACCATTTCTGTGGGGTTGTTATTAGTGCTGCTGAAAGATATGTATTTTTTCATGTTTTAATTAATAATATTAGGTTAAATTATTGTAGTTTGTTTTATATAGGTATGTGATTGACTGAGTTTAATTTTTTATTATTATTATTATTTTTATATATATTTATCCCACACACAAGAGGTACAAGAACCTCTAGTACATCAGTAGTGCTGTGTATGACGTGCAGATGAGGGATTAGGAAGAAGAAACCCATTGACATTCTTCTTAAAGAGCTGTAGGTTGAAATTGTTGGGAAACATATCATGAGGAAGGCTGTTTCAGAGGACAGAGGTAGATGGAATAAATGAGAAAGTGAAGCAGGTTTGATGAGTTTGCATTTGTATTGTAAAGGGATGTTAAACAGCAGCTGCTCTTGTTTTGAAAGCTCTAATGGTCTGTTACAGAAGTAGTGATGACCATGGTCACTATTCCTTGCTCACTACTCAAATTCACTGGTGATCATGGAAGTACCTGTACAAGAGACACAGTTGAATTGCATCTGTGAGATAGACTGTGAAGTGAGTCTGTGAGGGAAGAGTCATCTGTGAGCCAAATTGATATCACCTGGGCAGCATCAAGAATTTTTAAGGAAGTTTTGGGTGCACCACTGCAAATATGTGTACAATATTCTGAGGAGATGGATAGATTTGGGATTTATATAGGGTTAGTAGCTGGGCAGATGTAAAGTAGTTTTTTGAGCAGAAAAGAATGCCTGGTTTTTTAACTGAGGCAGCTATTGATGTGATGTGTTTGTGCCAAGAGAGGTTGGAGGTAAATGTCAGTCCAAGGAGAGATAGTTCATCCTTTCTGGAGATGTGTATATTACTGAGGATGAGGAAAGGTGAGCTGAGATCCCTTTTGCAAGAGAAAAAACTGGATGGTGTTTTGGTAGCATTGAAGGCGATGAGGTTATCCTTGTCCTACTGAAGGATGATATGGAGATCAGTGTTTAAGGCACTGGTTGCAGATGATCTTGATGTAAGGGCAGGCCTGTTCTGTACCGGGGTGCAATGATCCCGGGCGGTAACATAACATGTTATTGTACTTCGAGATCTTTTAATTTTTAATGGAGGGGGGGGGGGCACAAAAATTTTGCACCCAGGTGGTGCAAAACCCACGGAACGGCTCTGTGTGAGGGATGTCTGGGAACTGCATGGTTTGTCAAAGGAGTAGGATGAGTGGAGAGTGCTATTGTCGGTAAAGCTACAGATGGATAGGATTTGTAATGACTGAGAGTTGGTCATTTATGTATAAGGATAGGTGAAAGAATGGAGTACCAATGTGTGGTAGAACAATAGCAGAAGATGTCATTGTTGGGTGATTTGAATTTACGTGATTTTGTATAGTGCAGTGTGTGTGTGTGAAATGTATTTGTCATGAAAATTAAAGGATTTATCGAAAGAGAGTGAAACTGGTGAACGAGTGTGTATTAAGTGTTCCGACAGTGAGTGCCAGTTAGGTGGCATGAATGAAGCGAATGTTAGTAGAGGAGACAGTATCAATGTTAGAATGGAAAATTTTAATGCCGAAATTAACATTGAACATCTTGCGGTGGAAGTACAGGAAAAAGAAATAGATCTAAATAAGGAAATAGTGCGATTGAATGTTATCCATTGCAGGACAAAACTTGAAATTGAAAAGTTGCAGAAGTGGCGTGAGCTGGACTGAGATGAGAAAGAAGCAGGTGGTCTGAGGTAAAAATCGAGAGCATGTGAACAAATGGCAAACTTGGGCCTATGATCTGAGTTTGACAGAAAGAAAGATTTGTATAATGCTGACAGACTGCAGCTAAATGGTTTTGATGTTAGGTGCCTAGAAAGAGTTTGTTTACTGAGCATGCTGAAGCAAATTGAGGAAAACTTAAGCAATTAGGGTGGATGAAGATGAATGTGTGCAAAGGCATCCATAAGGCGAGTGAGTGTGAGAAGGATTAATGTGTGGAATCAATTTTATCAAGCAAAAATATTGAAAAATATCTGAATAGTCATTTCAGAAAGTAAAGCTGCAGTTTCTATATACTAATGCCAGAAGTATCAGGAACAAGAGGGAGGTGTTTTTGGTATTGGTTAGTGCAACTTTGCCAAACGTTATAGGCATTACTGACACTTGGTTAACGGCTGATGATGTAGTTACAGGGATACAATGTGAAGGGTTTAGTATTTTCAATGGAGAAGATAGAGAAGATCGGGAGAGGTATATTGCTGATGATATCAGATGAATCGGAGCCAAAAAGAATAGGAAATAGGCAAGAGGGTGGTTGTTCATTTGAGGCAGCCTGGTGCAAGATCAAGGCCAATAAGACAAAATATAAAATTGGTTGCGGCTAATGAATGAAGGTCAAGCAATTATTATGGCGGGATGTATTCACAAGGATGGAACACTTCAGTGAACTGCTCATTTAACACCTCTACTATATCATTCTCAGTGTTTATCATTCTCCCATTATCACCGACCAACATCATCTTCCCATTATTACTGACCAACATCATTCTCCCATAATCCTTCTCCTTCTACTGACTACATATTGAAAAAAAAATCTCCCTAGGATTTCTTTTAGCCTCATTTTCTAACTACTGTTCATACTACACTTTTGCAGTATGCAAAGAGCAAGCAAGTCACCTTCCTTGCTTGCTCTTTGTACTTCTCATGTAAATGATTATTGTCACCTTAGACTTAAATGTCACCCCCACATCCTTGATTATCTTAAACCTTTCTTGTGCACTCACCCTCTACTCCTGAAAATATCATCTACACTTTTTCCACAGTGTCTCCCTGCCCACTGTGACCTTCCTCGCTTCTTGTTTACTCTGTGTTCCTTCTCTCACATTTTCTTCACTCATGCCACTGATTCACTCATTACTCTCCTGCTCTTCCACAACACATCTTGCTTCCTCAAGTCTTACATTCACTTCAGTCATTAGTTTCTCTTGCGGCAACAGTTTCTCCAACTGACTCACACCAAATCCATTTAAATGCAACCCATCTCTTTTATACAGCTCTGTCCATCCCTCAAATTCATCCCACACATTTACAAAATGAACTCCTTTCTCCTCGCAAAACTCTGCTAGCATACCATTCAAATGGAGTTTACTATCATCAGCAAAGCTATGGATACATTAGCTTTGATGGTGATAATAAACTCCATTTGTTCTACTCATCCAACAAATCATACCCTGCTCAAACATCCGAAGCATTCAAGATCATCTACAACCAGTGTTTTAAAACAATGGTCAGTTAGGCACAGGAGATATGAAGGTGATAGAAAAGAGCTTTGAAGCACTCCTGCATTGGTGGAGAGAGAGAGAGCTCACCATCTGTCATGATATGCAGTGGCTAATAAAAGAGAAAAAGCTAGCAATTACAGAGGGCTGAAGGATGACAGTTTACTTGGTAAGATGTTTACACAATCATATGCTCTGGATGTTTCTCTAAACGTCCATTGCATGCAGGGGTGAATTCTCCATGCTTGCTATGCATGCTGCGCAAGCTCATTACTTAAGAAAGAAGTAATATTTATTTGTTAATAAATGCATGCATTTATAAACATTCCATTTAGGCTTTCCTTTTTTTTAGACAGAAGACGTTTTAAACTTGTGCAGCAATAATTGAGTTTTGTGTTTTGTATCGAAGGTCGATGCTTGCTCGTCTAGTCAAAGCTACCTTGGCTTGCTCGGTTGTTGGAGCTTTCAGGTCCTCGCTACAGCACTGTGATTTCATGCGCGCGCATAGCTATTTCTGCTTACTGAAAAAGATAGAATATCATTTGGAAAATAAATGTTGTATTTGTATGATTAATGTACATAAATTTCTAAATATATAGTTTTAAATGGTCAGTAATTCATTATTCCTCTAATCAGACTTCAATCACACCTCTACTCCCTGAATAATAACAAGAGCAAGTGTGAATTTCAAGACCAGCAATTGCCCCTGATTGCATGTGTGCAGTCATGAATGACGTAGACTAAGAGATCAGCTATGGATCTAGAGTGATAGAATTTATACTGGTGGTCATTGATTACCAAGTGGGTCTCTAGGTAGTGGAGAAGCTGATGACTTTCTCCATTATTTTGTAGAGGATTTAGGTAAAAGTAGTTAATATATAGTTGGACTTTTATCTCCCTTTTTTTTTTTTTTTTTTTTTTTGGAATAGGTTGGATATATGTTTGCTTCCACATATTGAGGTAACGGTTGACTGAGTATAAAGAAATGGTGGAGATGATATATATCACAGATGTTAGTTCTGGAGCAGCTTTCGAGTAAGTTTGGGGAGATGCCATTATGAATGGAAAACTTTTTGGTATCTAATTTCTTCTAATATCTCTTTACCGACAGACTACAAAAAAGTATATGGTGCACTGTTTTGGGTAGAATAGGAGGTGATTTGCCTTGATCATCTGTGCAGGAGTTGGAGAAGAAGAGTAATGCCAGGCAGTCATCTTTATCTTTATGTGCTGTAACAGGATGGTGCTATCCGGATGATAGAGAGGTTGAAGTGTAGGTGAGCAGAAGTTGATCCACTGTTCTTTTCATAACTTCCATTAAACAAAGTCAGGTTTGGATTTGCTGATGGTTGATTTGCATTTTTTGCTTACTTAAGTGTATGCTGAGTATAAAGCTGGAGTTTTTGTTGCAAGCAACATGTGGTATGCTGAATTTTTTCTTGAATTGCCTTGTCACACCTGTTGTTAAACTATGATTTTGGATGGAATGAGGGAATGAAGGCCTTCGTGCTGGTGAAAATAATTTCTACAACTTATTCATATCTGATAGTTTGTCCTGCTTCCAGCCTTTTGAGGGTCGAAGCAGCAGTCTGACAATTGAAAGGAATAGTAGTAGAAGTTTCCAAAGTCATCCCACTTGGGAGTTTTTGGAAAAGGATTAACAAATAATATGGAGTTTTTGTTGCAAGCAACATGTGGTATGCTGAATTTTTTCTTGAATTATCTTGTCACACCTGTTGTTAAACTATGATTTTGGATGGAATGAGGGAATGAAGGCCTTCATGCTGGCGAAAATAATTTCTACGACTTATTCAGATCTGATAGTTTGTCCTGCTTGCTTAGAGCAGGTCCTGCTTCTAGCCTTTTGAGGGCGGAAGCAGCAGTCTGACATTTGAAAGGAATAGTAGTAGAAGTTTCCAAGGTCATCCTACTTGGCATGTTTATGTTGTTGGTGTTATTATGTCTCTGTATAAATATGTCTTAAAAAATAATAAAAAAATTAATATTTTCACTGTTAAGCTTGAGTTTGAGTTATCTTGAGCAGTTTAAAAATAGTATCCAGACTGAGCATGAATATTTATTCTTGAGTGTGCTTTTGCATTTAAAGAAAAAGTCCTCCAAAACAGCTTTTAAATACATTTGAATTTCATGGCATGGAGTGACATCTATTATGAATATGATTCAGTTCAACTCAAGTGCTTTTCTGTCAGCATCTTCTATCTGGAGCAAAATAATGGTACTGGTATGCATAGTAGATGAAATCTCGCATCCAATATGTGATCCATGTTTTCTCATGATAGAAAAAATAGGTGGCATGCATGTTGACCACAAGTCATGAAAAGTGCATGGAATCATCAGGAAGAGAGAGATAGTCAGACCAAGCATCCAACAATAAAGCCTGTTGTGTAATAGAATACAGTAAGAATTGAGTAGTTGACAGTCAGACATGATGAGTAATTCTGATGACTGTTTATGTAAGACTTTGAAGCGGTACAATGAGTTCTTTTTTCATTTCCTGCACCTAGTTATAAATTGTTAGACATTCTACAAAGTAACAACAGGAAAAAACATAATGCTTAACAGCTTTTCAACTTCTCTCATAAGAAAAGTTTTTCAAAACTTGCATACATTAAGAGTAACTACTAAAAGGGATGTGCGTCATCTGGTGACCAACCCCTCAGATTGAAAGGAAGATACTTAGCATCCCATTTTCTTCTCTTACCAGAAAAGAAAAATCCCATTAGGTATTGTCATTTGTTTTTCAAACACCTCACTTGAAGAAAAGAAAATGACAGACAGCTGATAAACAGTGGCCACTTTATTAGGAACATCTACCCATTTAGGAAAAATGGAAAAAATGGACTGTTCCTGAAGATGTTTAGTCATGTGGCTGCGGTTTGCTATATAAAATGGTGGGTAAAAGACTTGACTTTGAACATGGTATGATTGTTGGTGCCAGTATCTCACAAATGTCTAATTTTCTGAGCTTTTCACACACAACAGCATTTAGGTATACCAGGGGTGGTATAATAACTAGAGACATCTTCAAGCCAGTGGTAGTCCTGTGGATGGATATGGATCATTAATGCATGAGGTCAGAGAAGAATGGCAAGGATTGTGAAAAGTTCTACAACCAATCAGATCACAGGTCATTACAACAGTGGTGGTCAGACCATCATCATCTCAGAGTGCATAGTTTGTTGCATGCTATCATGGATGGGAATACAGGAGCAGACGACCGTTCCAGTGTTATCAGCTAAAAACAGAAGATGCTGCTTCACTAGGCACATGATCACCAACACTGGACATGATGACTGGAAAAATGTCACCTGATCAGATGAGTCCAGGTTTGTACTACATCTTGCTGATGGAAGAACCAGAATATGGCGGCAATAACACCGTCTGAATGCCACAAGCTATCTTAACATTGTTGCTGATCATTGTCACCCATTCATATCACCCAACCAGGCTGTGCTAGCCTAGTTGACTTAGTGGTTAGCATATCCCTTTTCCAGCCAAGAGGCTGCATGTTCGAATCCCACCAAGGGCAAGGATGTTTGTGATTGTCCTACTAACCAATTACCATATGTATTGCTGTGATTTGTGTCCTGGCACAGTATGATCCTCAGAGGCAGATCAAGCAGGTGTCAGACTTGGTGGTCACCAGGAGCCCCAAGCTATGTGGAAAAATTAAAAAAGAGATCTATAAGAACGATATAGATTTTGTGCATTTTGATGATGAATTGGAACAGTTTCTACTATTTTTAAAAGAAGATAAAGACAAATTCAATATTGCCTCACAAGTATACCAGGCTGCAAGAGAAATGTTGTCAACTTTTCCAAATGTACAATTTTCTAGGGGGGCCACATAAATTTTTACTGGAAGGGGGCCCCCAGCTGGCTTAATCTGCCACTGATGACCCTTGATGTCTTTGCCATAAAAAATCAAATTAAAAAAAAAATCATGGCTGCAATTTACCCAATTTCAAATGGATACTTCCAGCAAGACAATGCACCATGCTACAAAGTGCATAGCAAGCTGAAGTGGTTTGAAGGACATGGCAGTGATTTTCCTTTACTTCAGTGGCTACATACAAAATAACAGGTCAAAGTAGCGCAGTTCTGTACCTCAACCCAATAGAGCATATCTGGGATGAGGTGGAATGAGCAGTTTGCTCCCATAATGTGCCTCCATCCAGTCTGCAACAAATAAGCAATGTCATTGTGACAGCATGCACAAACATCCCAGAGGAACATTTTAGACATTTAGTTGAATCAATGCCACAGAGAATACAGGCTGTTCTTGAGGCAAAAGGATCCCACTGATTATTAAATGCTGTTCCTAATAAAGTGGTCAGTTGGTGTGTGTGTGTGAGATAAATGTTGTGTTGCTCTGTGTTTGTATCTTTTTTTCGAAAAATATCATACACTTGGCTAAATTTTGAAAGTTGATTAGGGGAAGCATAACATTCAGTATTGTATAAAATTACCGAGCAAGTATTTGGATTGCTGGATTGCATTCCCATGTGCTCTCTGGTCTAGTTTCGAAACTTTTAATTTTTATACATTTAGCTGTGAAATAAGATGGATTTATAATATCCCCTATTTCTGCTAATTTGTAATAAGTGAAATGAAGCCTTTTAGACTCTTCTGTAATTAAATGACACACAGACTGAGAGTTTCATGAAAAATATGCTATTTTTATGGTATGCAATAGTCTTTGCTGACTTAAGGTTTCTGCCTGGTCTCTAACAATAACCAGTAGGTCAAAGTAGCTGTCATGCCAGTGAAACTTAAAAGCACTAATAAAAGGCAAATATATTGGCCCCTGTCATAGCTCATATTTTCATAAGCTCTCTGGTTTAGTTTTCAAAACTTTTCCATTAGGTTTTTATATGTTTGGCTATG
Source organism: Typopeltis vanoorti (assembly GCF_054136105.1). Taxonomy (NCBI): domain Eukaryota; kingdom Metazoa; phylum Arthropoda; class Arachnida; order Uropygi; family Thelyphonidae; genus Typopeltis; species Typopeltis vanoorti. The sequence continues at coordinate 88,364,332 of NC_143561.1, read as the reverse complement.
GAATAAAGATGGATTTATAATATCCCCTATTTCTATTAAATACCGAGCAAGATTTTCAATTATTATTATTATTATTATTCCTGATACCTCCAAGGAATCTGAAGACTCATTGCGGGAGGACACCTACAACTGTCTCAACCACTACACTGAACCTCTACTACGAATCATCTCCATCAACGCCATCTACTGCCCACCTCCACCACCACCACTACAACTAGTATTTTTTGTCTGTAAATTGTGTGTGTTCTGAAGGGCTGATTTGTCTGTATGCGGGATGAAAAACCCGAGTTTCCGGGAAAAAAAACCTTGCTACCTCTATATGAGATTGGCTAACTCACCTTCGATTGAAATCGTCCAGATAAAGATTCCTCCCGTCGTGATGAGAATCGAACTTAGGCCTATTTATAAGTATCGCAATTTTGAATCACCTTGATTTGAGCACAAATAGCCCAATGTTTGTTTGGCTTTTTTTTTTTTTAATTAAATTACAAAAGACAGTTTGCTAATCATATTCAACAAGGAGGGTTTGGCTGCTTCTGCTTTCTCAGCATTGAAAAGTTGTTTTTTTTTAAGGTAAGAAAATGAATGAAAGATAGAAGAGAAGCCGAATGAATTTGCACAACCAACCTATATGCTGGTCAGCAGCTATGTTAGTTGGTCTTAGACTATGGTTGTCAGTTTTCCTATCAGATTGTCAGTTACTTTGGTTTTTTTCCTCACAGATTCATCCTTCCCTCCCATACATTTCTACTATCATTTGGAGCATCAATTTATTCATTTCCTTTAAATGTCTTGATTCTATAGTACACCATTAATTTTAATAATAGCATTGTGAGCTTGGTTGACATGATCTACATCTTTCTGACACATTCCTGACTTATGAATAATAGTTCTCAAGTATCTGAAATTGTCTTCTGCCTTGACTATACTGACTAAATGAATGATATCGTTCCCTATATCAACTCCCGTAGCTGTGTGAAGCATTTCATCGTGCCACACTGCATCAACTTAGATCTTAAAGCGGATCAGTAACGTTCCACATCCTTGTCGCTCAGGCCTTTGAATGTTACAAACTCCACTGATATCCCCCATCCTCACACACACTTAACAGCTATTTTGCAACTTCTATATATTTTCTTAAGCAAATGATAAGCTCACTCACATTCATCCTCCTCATCAATCTGCTATGGAAACAGAATCTAGGCCTTTTTTGTGATCTACAAATGTCAAATGTGTTTCCTGCCCTTTAGCAATTTTCTTTTCTGTGATCTGTCTTAAGGTGAAAATATTATCGATGCAGGACTTTCAGCACTAATAGCCTTTTCTTCTGACACACAAAAGGTAATACTTTTCTCTAACCTTGTAGTTATAATTTTATTTAATGATCTACTCATGGAAGCCATTACACTAATGCCTCTCTAATTTGAAGGATTGTTCTAATTACCCTTTTTAAAGATAGTAGTTATATATAATGACCAATCATCAGGAGTTGCACCACCTTCTAGGACTGATTTTACATTCTTGTTATTATTCTTAGCAACTGGTTACCTCCATAATTCCATGGGTAATTTTCCTGGATTAGCTGCATTCCTATTCTATGACCTTACCATGGCATCTCACACTCATCTTCCAGGAAAGGATCCATTAGCTCCAATATCCTTAGATCACCACCTGTGTCTTCTTCATTGATTCCTTCCTATCCTCCATAAGAAGATCCTTAAAATGTTTCATCCAGGCTGTTACAGGTATTGGCATCACTAGATGTGATCTGCAGTTTGCTGTTCTCATGTTCCCAATGGTCTCCCTATGCCTGAGCCAACCTGTTATATCCTAATGACTGATTAATCTTGCAACAAACTGTTCTGACATTCTTCCTTATATTTTTATACAATTTTTCTACACTTTTCTCTTTATTAACTTGACATGTTTCCTGATCCTCCTTTCTTTCTTCCAGAAGTAAGGCAAGCTTTATATATTTCCTTCTTCAGTGATGGTTTCAGTAGCTTCTCCTGTCATTCACTCTACCTTACTATGATTCAAATTCCTTTACAAAACCAAGCATTTCCTTAGCTGTGATTATAGATTTAAATGGTACTCCATTCAGTCTTTGATTGCCCCTACTTTTATACACTCCTCTTAACACTCTTGTCTTGAAGAAGACAAACATATCATGGTTAATTTGCCCCAATGTCACCATCTTGTTCATTTTTTCTTTTAACTCTTCTAGGTACAGTGATCTGTGCAAGTAACAGGTAATGATTACCATACTCTTCACCCTTCAATACTCACACATCTCTTAATGTGTCCTTGTTATTTGTAATTGGATGGTCAATAATAGAACTTAAATCTCTTGTATACTGTACTCAAGTAAATCTGTGGATATCTTTATGCTGAAAGTACGAATTTATTAACTGGCACTCTTGTTCTTCATAAAATGCAGCCAGTCTTTCTTTTAGCATTATCATTTTGTATACAACATCCTCACCAAAAGGTCTGACTTTTAAATCCCCAATCTTTTCATCAGTTCTGTTATTTAGGTTCCTAAGAACAAAAAAGGTCTTGATTTATGATTGCCAATGTTTGGTGACTAGTTTGTTGGCCAAATGGTTAGAATATCTGCTCTCCAGCCAAGAGACCGTGGGTTTGAATCCCTCCAGAGGCATGGATGTTTGTAATTGTCCTACTATTTGTGCAAAGGACATCTGCAATCCTACCTTCTGCTAACAGAAGACTTCACTCCCTAAACCCAATGATGTATGCAAGTGACCATATGATGTCACATGTGAATAACTAACTAACTGATTAAGAGCTTGGTGTAAAAACTCTGATAATAATAATAATAATCTTGACACATCTCCATCAATTCACCCATGTGCTCAAAATACTCATCTTTTGCCTCTTGAGTGCATCTGCAGTAAGAGTATATGTTCTTATGATGACAATCTCAGTTTCATGAACATTGGGAATTACTCCTAATAACCACCACTGATTTCCTCTCAGCTTTTAATAATTTTTTCCATTTCTTCTTTATTGACAAAGAAATAGCAACTCACATTCTACTCACCTCATCCATGCCACTTCAAATGTGTATGTAACCACCCTGGGTCTTAAACACACTACCTTTCCTTTTAGTTTCTTTCAAGATGACTGAACCTAAGTTTCTTTCAACATTTCCTTTATTTTCCAGTTAAAGTCTGCATGTTCCATATTTCAGATCTCAAAGTCTGTGTCCATAGTCAATTTCGTTGCCTAACTTTCTGTCCAGTACCATTCTTCCTTTTGGGAATATGTAACAATAAATTGTAGAAAGAACTGTGTTTGTTATGTTACCTCTGGCATGGACAAGTAGGGTTTCCCCTCCTGGAAACTCAGGTTTTTAACACCACATTTTACAAAAATTGACCTTAGAACTCATATTATTACAGATAACATGAGTGTCAGGATTTAAGATCATGAGATGGCAGCAATTGTCTGCCATTTTCCCCCCACACAAACACTCCTTAAAAGTTTTGATTTATTGATAGCTTGGGCTCGCTGTCATTAAATAAGGCTTGAAGGATGGAGAGTGGCTGCTGACTAGCCTTCAAAACATTAGGACTAAAGGAGCTCTGCTACTCCCTTTAGGGAATAAAAGGCAAAGAGGATTTATTTATGTATTATTTTTTTTGTTTCTATGATAGTAAGTTCTGCTGTTAGCAGTTGAGTGGCATAGGACTCAGAGGCATAAAAAGGCTTTGTCATTGGAGTTCAAGTGTCAGAAGGTTGCCATAGGCAGGATATTTTACCAGTTATTGACCAATTATTTACCAATTATTAGGTGTGTAAAGCAACATGCCACTACTTCAACATGTTTTGTGTTTGAGTTCAATATAAAAAAAAAAAAATCCACCAATGCCTTTTATTCTCCAAAAGAATAAGTGAGGCCATTTAACTGTAACTTTTAGAAACTCAAGTGGGGAGCAACCATTTCCACCTATAGTAAATTACAGATAGCCAGCCTATTAGTGATTTTAACTGGCATCTGAGGATGACAGTATGGCATCTAAACTGCTATCATCTCATGGTTCTTAATGCTAACACTATATATTATTGTATAAAATAATGTGACTTCTCCAGTCAATTTTCTTGAGTTGTGGGATTAAAAACCCAAGTTTCTGGGAGAAAAAAATCCATTTGCCTGTCCCAGAGACTGACTAACCTAGGATCTGATTAAAGAAAGGACATAGAAAAAGTCCCTCTACTCAGCAACTAGAATTTAACTTACAACCATCTTTCTTATGAAGGCAGACACCATTTCCACAGTGATATTCTGAGGTCATCACTTATGCTACAAATATTTTTGAATTGGGAAGAAAAACAATTTTTATTTTATTTTAGCATGCTATTGTTCCCAAGTTCTGGTGATCTGTTTCCATAAGGATTTGTGATGTTATTGATGACTTCCAAAACTTTTGCATTTTTATATATTTTTCATCTGATGGATAGTGTATAGCCTGTCTGTGCACTGTAATGTTTTACATTCATTCAGAATTCTGTATATGCTATGCTTGGAATGGTAGAAGACCTGAAAGTGTAACTAAAGCAAAACATTTGTGTTATTTAATGTCTATTTATTTATCCCCCCCCCCCAAAAAAAATTCCCAAACTTAATATTTGAAACTCATATAAGAGTTAAGTGAAATTCAAATAATAAAGATGGGTTTGAAATTTTTTTTTTATTTTAGTGCTTATTTGTTGTATGTTAATGTTGTTCATAATCTTTTTGTTCCTGTTATTTTCTAGATTACTTTGTAACAATGACATCTGAGAACTTATGCAACGAGCATTTTTCCACATCTCTTACACGAAACAATTCTGATGAAAGGAGAGATCAAGTGCAAGGAATATTTCGCATGTCTCGTGGTGGACGCTCTAGCCCAACACACAGTGCACATGGATGCTTAATGAGAACTAGTCTACAGAAACTGTGTCAAGAGAAAAAGGCCAAGAAGGTTCGCTTTTATAGAAATGGGGATCGTTTTTATAAAGGGTTTATATATGCCTTATCCACAGAAAGAATTCGTACTTTTGATTCTTTATTAGAAGATCTTACTCGTGTATTAGCAGATCAAGTAAATTTACCTAAAGGTGTGCGATTAATTTTCAACGTTGACGGTAAAGAAAAAATTACTTCTTTGGCCCAACTGCAGGATGGAGAGAGTTATGTTTGTTCTTCCACTGATCATTTTATTAGACTTGATTATGCAAAAAGTGAGAAACCTTTGTGGATTGGTGCTCGTAAAACAGATGAAAACATTTCATTGGTCAAGTCAGAACCATCATCGATTATAGAAAATGACTCTAAAGAACCTAGACATTTTATTAAGCCCAAACTAGTCACTGTTATACGAAATGGCATTAAACCTCGAAAAGCAGTTCGGATTTTGTTGAACAAAAAAACTGCCCATTCTTTTGATCAAGTATTAGGTGACATTACCAATGCTATTAAGCTGGATACTGGTGCAGTTCGAAAAATATTTACACTCAGTGGGAGACAGGTAAGCTTTTATTCTTGTTATTATGGTTTGCAGAATTATGTTACATTGATAATTCAGATATGAAGTTTTCCTTTATACTAGTGGTGCTAAACATGCAGATTTGGCTGGCAAGAGTAAAATTATATAGCCAGTTTGTATAATACAGAAATAGATTGTATATCAGTTTGGAAATACAGGCAGATATATTCAGGTATACAAGCAGACTGATATCCATGAATCATTTGTTTCAGAAAGTAAAAAGTGAGAAAAAAAAAGAATCGCTGACAAAGTATAAAATTATTGAAATTAAATATCCCAATAAATAAATAAAATAAAAAAAATACAAAGCAGATGTTAGACATGCGTGTATCAGTTTACAATTCCAAAAATGAAGTATATTGAAAATAAATGTTAAAACCAGCTTATAGATGAAATTCTTGAGTTTTTTCAATATTGTAATTATAATGTTGATATTTCCAGACATGGGTACTTTTGTTATATAATATTGGTGCTTCCAAAGTTCAAGGATTCATTTCAGTTATTGAAAATTACTTAAACTCTTAATCCCTGAGCCCTGTAATCCACAAAACACCTGAATACTTTTCTTACCACTTCTTGAACACATTCGAGGTGCTCAAAGTAAGTTGTGGCATCTTATTTCAATATTTCACTTATTTCACTCCATTACACACCACAAGAAAAATTGGACATCTCGCACTCATTTTCCAGGAGTAATCTTTTGCCCTTCATCAGCAATGAATTGAAAAATCTTTCTTGTATCTATATCTATATACTAAAAATATTCTTGCTAACTTTTGTGCTTCTGTTATATTTTCTCTTCCATTTATCAAACCTTTATAGCATATTCTCCCAACATTTTGTTGGCCAGAAGTATCTTGGTTACCCTACTTCTAAAACCTTCCCCATGTTTCCTCATTGACTAAAAGCTCAGTGACCCTGTCCTAAAAACAGTAATTCAGATGTGGTGTTATCAAAGCTTTGTTAACAAAGAAGAAGAATGTCTTTATTCCTGCATGTTTGTGTTCTCTTCAACATTGCAGTCATCTGTTCTGATTCTGTCACTTTAGCAATGTGTTCCATCCATGAACTCCAACTGCCTTTCTGTTCAAATTTCTATTAATAAAATATTCAGTTGAGAATATCTTCCATCCTATCCAGGTGGAAGAATCTTTATAAGGATATTTGAACTGAAGGTAAGCTAGTCAACTCATATGAAGTTGCACAGTTTTTCCATCTGTAAACTTGTGTTTTTCATTCTGAAAAACAGGTACCCTTGCAAAATAATACACATGCAGTCACCATGTAATACTTTTTTTTTTTTCTTTTCATAATTCCAACTAACTAAAACCCGCAATCTGTTTAATCCAAATTGAACAATCTTGTAACTTGACAACATTGAATTCATGCTCATTTCCATTTGCCCATAACATTGATCTGTTCAAATCATCCAACAAAGATTTTGTATTGGAATTGTTCTGATCATTCTTTCCAACTTTGAATCATTGGAAAATAGTTGGATATTACTTTCCATACTATTCTCATTAACAAAAATTGAGCAGCAGCTCTAAGATAGCTGTGGTTCTCCATTGCTCACCTTTTTTCTATTTAACTCAATTTTCTGTGCATTACTTCCTCATGCCTATCAGTATGCTGCTCTCTTGTTTACACCATATGCCTATTTTTTCACCCCATCTATTTTAGTTTGTATAATTTATTAATTTATTTACTAAATTTAATAAACATATTTTCATAAATCTGTATTTGTGCAGCAGGGGAGTGAGAAGGATATTTTTTGCATGGGAAGTGGTTGGTGAGTGAAATGCTTTGTCTGAGAGGATAGTGAGTGTGGAATAGTGAATGAGTTCAAATCGCGCTTCACTGTTCTACTCACAATGGGTCCTCCCATTGAGGAATCTCTTGATTCCATGGAGATCTGATGGCAATAATAATAAGAACAAACAGATTTCTGTATAGTATTTTGTCAGATGCCTTTGCAGAATCTAGTGATATATTGGTATAGTTACTGGATATATTATGTGGGATATATTAGTTGATGGTAATGGTAATCACTGTAGAGGTTATATATAACTGAATTCATCATTGAAGTATATAGTGGCAAAATGTGATATCACACAAAGCTTGAGTGAGGAGAGAGATACTTGTAAGTGAACAGGAGATACACAAAGAATTAACAAACCTGATGTTTTTTTCTTCAGTTCTTAAGGAACAGCAATCTTAGGCAATATAACTGATGGCACAAGAGGATTGAGAGTCCTAAATCAGATTATATCATCAGTAGATGTGATTGTAAATGGAGTATCAAATTTTCTGGACCATTGCTGTTTAACTTTTATGTTAATAATATTGGGAAAGATTTAAATGATAATATATGCAGTTTGCAGATGATTCATAGTTGGGAAGACCTAAGAAAAGTAGAGTAGATTGTGGCTTTGCAAAAGGATTTGAACTGATTGGGTGAATGGACAAGTGCATGGGGTTACTACTTCAATGCTGCACAGTGTAAAGTTTTAAAATTTGTTAAGCAAAAATGGGATGCAGAGTGTACAATTTCAGGTCCTTATTCACCATCACCTCCTATATATCTTATAGGAGGCATTGGTGAAGAAGGACCTGATATTGTGGGTAATTAACTTTCTTATCCTTCATCAGATGACCAGAGCCATAGCAACGAATTTGCCACTGGGGAAGTTGCAGAGGTTGTAAATTGAAGGAGGTATTCATTGAGCAGTTTATGAGCGTTTATTTAATAATTATTATAATTGTCATGCAGTTAAAGGCGCTTAGCTACGAAATTGTCTAGAGCACGAAAACCTAGTTACCCTGCTTGGTTTTCAGCTAGCTGAAATTATTTTGGAAGGCAATGAATTTAAATATTATTAAACTTAAAATTATGAGCTAAACACACCCACATAAGAAAAAAAAAAGTAAAGAAAACTAGCCAGCATTATGACGGTTTGTGCTGACCGTTTCGGAGGATCGCCATCATCATGCTGGATGGTTTTCTTTACCACGTTTTGTTTGTTTAGCTCATAATTTTAAATTTTATAATCTTTAAATTCATTACCTTCCAAAATTTCTTGTTTTTTTTTATATCTACCTTTTGGTATCTCGTTACTTATGTATATGGTTTTCACTTTTCATGTTGTTTTCCTAAATCACATCATTTTTTGGTAATGAATTTCATTAAATATCTCCATCGTCCTGTTCTTCATATTATCCAGGTTTGTCTGATTTATTATTCTTTCAAATTTAAATTTTAAATTAATAAATAACCCATTAATGTAATAATGCCTTCTCGTTGGTAAAAAAAAAATGGATAGCTCCACTGACAGCGAAGCTTATTTTGAAGTTGAAGTAATTGATATTAATTACGCAATAGCATTAAAGATAAAACTAAATCTGGATCCACTTCTATTTTAATCATTGTAATCAGAGCCGACGGAAGCGGGCAATCAGAGCATGCAGTGTGGGTGCCCCTATGAAGGGTGCGCCGTTGCTGGGGCATGGTTCATAAGTTCATTTTTATCATAAAACAAAAAAATTCTTAGAATGATCAATTTTAAAATAAATAAGGCACGATACATCAATAAAAATGTTTAAAAAATGTATATTGCCGCCTCTTTGATCAGCCAGTTGTTTACAATTTTGCAGCGAGAGCAGGCTAAATGCTTGCCTGCAGAATGTTGTGTCTACTGCAGTCTATCTAAAGTGAAATGTGAACGGTTTTTATGTGCAGAAATGAATATTCGTACAAAACATTTGTTGCTAGTTAACCAGTCATATGGTATACATCTCAGTAGACTATTGACAGTAGCACAGCATGGACTATTATTTCGTCTCTGTGTTGTGTTGTATTGTGTAATAATTTCTTGTGGGTATAAAATAGAAATGGATTCAAAAATTTAAAAAAAGTTATCCGGTGCACAAAATCGTAAGCGTCATGCTGCGAAAGAAGCAGATATTAGAAACAAACTGGGGCTCTTAATAAATTTGTTAAAATATTAAAATATTCTGATGCAGATTGTAACCAACTCAATACATCAGAAATCAGAGTTGAAGAACTGTGTACATCATCCAGTTTGCATGAAAGTACTATTGCAACTATTGAACAAGATAACAAGATGCATGATTTAAGTGAAAAATAGTTAGGAGAAGATTTAGTTGTAGTTCACTACGAAACTAACAATGTTAGTTTCGTGGTGAACTAAATTTACAATTGTTGTCAATTGGTGAACTAAATTTACAAATTTAGTTCACCACGAAACTTACAATGTTAGTTTCGTGGTGAACTAAAAAAAAAAAAAATCAGCTAACGCCTTTTCATTCCTGTCTGTATATACAGGGAGTAGGTGAGGCCGTTTTAGCCCTATCGAACTAACTATTTGGAGACTGAGTGGACAGTTCAATCTCCACTGGTACCCAGTCAGAGATGGCTGGCCCAAGGCTATCACCAATTAAGTGGGATGCAGTGAAGAGAGATGGCTCTACAGGTGCTGCCATCTCGTGGTCCCTAACCCTAACACTCGTATTTGATGTCTGAAATAATGTGAGTTCTACGGTCGATTTTCTTGAGTTTATGGGACGAAAAACCCGAGTTTCCAGAAGAAAAAACCCGCTTTGCTTGCCCGTGCCAGAGATCGACTAACTCGGGAGCCATTCGAAAAAGGCTTAGAAAAATTTCCTCTAGTCGCCGACTAGACTCGAAACCAAGTCTTCCTTCGTGCAGCCAAGCGCAATAGTGTGCAAACGTCACATCCACTGAGCTACACAGGCTCTAACTAATGTTAGTCTCTGTAAATTTAGAAGATCCAGGTGAATGGGGAAATATTGATGAAAAATTCCGAGTTGTTTTAAATGAAATGGAACCTGTTCAAAAGAAAAACATAATATATCCCAGAGATACATATGGTCGTAAATTTGGCGACATGTATTATAATGGAAAATGGGGAGCTCATGCCAAGAACATGGCTCATTTATTCCGTAACTTTAAATTCTGTTTTTTGCTTTTGTTGCAAACTTTATCATACAAACGTTGGGCAATCCTTTTAAAGTTAATAAAAAAATTAACATTGAAACAGCCATCAGAAATGCGATGGGAAAGTAAAATTAATGCAATCCGCCCTCTACGATATCAGTTAGGAGAAATTTACGATGCACTTTTTGAAATTTTAAATAATGAAAATTTTAATAAAGAAACTCAGCCTGAAGCACAAACATTATGTGCTAAAATAAAGGAGTACAAATTTATTTGCTCTCTTATAACTTGGCATGATTTACTTAACAGAATAAACCCTGTGAGTAAAATGCTTCAAGACAAAAATATGAACATTACACTTACTTTAGAATCTATCGAAAACTTTAAAAAAATATTCTTACTAGAGTATCGATGAGATACAAATTTTAAAGAAGTTCTAAAAACGGCAAAAGAACGGAGTGAAGAGGTGGATGGAGAACAAGAATTTAAAACTGGTATGGAAGTTGGATGACGAAAGAAGACACAACAGTTTGACTACGAGCATCATGACGAAACGCCACAATCGCCAGAAGATAAATTTAGAGTGAATGTTCACATGGCATATTCTGGTAATTGGACCACATATTTTTTAAGCTATATAAAACACAATGAATAAAACCCGACAAGTTTCGTAAGTCGTTTGACTTGCATCTTCAGGGGTAAAAGGTAACTTAAAGTTTAAAACACAAAGAAAAAATAAATTATTAATAATAGTTCATACTATATAGTTGTAACCGTCTGACTATTCATAAAATTAAAAATCAGAATGCAATTTTTTGAATTAGATTCAAAGCAGTGCTGGGTTTAAACAATGCTGAATGATGCCACGTTCTGTTGTTCACGTTCATAATGTCCGAGGTCTGACTGAGGTATATTTTTTATTAAAGCTGACCAAACTTGGGGGAGAATTAAGCTTCCATACCATACCACTTCCACCGGCCACAATGTACTCTGGCAGAAAACAAACATGTACATAGAAAAAAAAAAAAAAAACTGTTACATAAGGAAATTTCAAGAAGCCTGCAAACATGCTTAAAATCCCAATAGAATGCAATAAAAATCAAGGCTTAATTCTCCACCAAGTTTGGTCAGCTTTAATAAAAAATATACCTCAATCAGACCCCGGACATTATGAACGTGAACAACAGAACGTGGCGTCATCCAGCATTGTTTAAACTCAGCACTGCTTTGAATCTGCATTCTGATTTTTAATTTTATGAATAGTCAGACGGCTACAACTGTATAGTATGAACTATTATTAATAATTTCTCTTTTATTTGTGTTTTAAACTTTAAGTTACCTTTTACCCATGAAGATGTAAGTCAAACGACTTACGAAACTTGTCGGGTTTTATTCATTGTGTTTTATATAGCTTAATAAAAAATATGTGGTCCAATTACCGGAATATGCAATGTGAACTTCTAAATCACAGAAACCTCCACTTACAATTAGAGTGAATGTGTTTTATACACTTCTAGATTTGCAATGTGTTCGTTAATAGAACGTTTTGAACAACTAAAAACATATTATGGTAATTTCAATTTCTTGTATAGATTACTATAAATTAATAACGAAGATTTACGAAAAAATTGTGACAATTTAGAGATTCTCTTGAAGAACGGCGACAATAAAGATAAATGCAATAGAACTATATGACGAGTTATGTGCTTTCCGGGATATTTTTTGGAAGGATAATTTAAATATTCAAAACCCTTTCGATATTCTTAATTTTATTGTGTCCAATAATTTAACTTTTCAATTGCTTTAAGAATACTATTAACCTTATCTGTTAGTGTAGCAGCGGTGAACGTTCCTTTACCAAGTTGAAATTGATTAAAACCTACTTAAGAACAAGTATGTCACAAAAAAGGCTTGTTAGTTTGGCGTTAATAGCTATTGAAAATGATATATGTGCGGAATTAGACGTTAAGACCATTATTTCTAATTTTGTGAATATGAAATCAAGAACCCTGAAATTTTAATTTAAAAAATTTCAAGTATATTTATGTAATTTAATTTATTTTCTGTTATTCTGTAAAGATGTTATTTTTTTGAATACTTATATTAAATGTTCTAATTATTTCTAAATTCTTTTCTTATTTTCTCATCTATCTTGAGTTTCTTTTATTTCCTTAAAAGATAGTTCCACTTATAAAAATTATTAAAAATTTTTTACAAGTTACTAAGAATTTAGTAACTTGTAAAATGCAAGCATTTTTTAAACTTTAGTTCAAATTAATTTTAACTTTAATTAAAATTCATTTTAATTTTGTTAGCGATTTGGGTCGGTGAGAAGGCTCTAATCCCTGTATCATTATATTCAACGATTAAAGTGAAATGGCTTTATCAAAATTTGCTTTAACTTTTGAGAATTTTTTGAATATTCGGTTTTTTAACGATTATCCTGCCTAGTCAACACCTCCGGTTCGTTACATTTAGCGAACCAACGTGTGGCTGTTCTGTCAAAATTTATTTAAGAAATTTCAAATAATTTAAATTTTTATTATCGTTAAAGAACCACACACGCCCGGATCGTTACAGGGGCGCTTAGATAGAAATTGCATGCGGGCGGCAAAGACCCTAGCGCCGGCACTGATTGTAATTATAACAACTTGCTAGTATACACATAGTACGCTAACGAAAAGCAGTAGATAATCATGTCTATATTTACGTTCAAAATACATTATATGTAAGCGAACATTTTCTTTTACTCATCTGTTAACTCCTATCTCCCCTATCAGCTCCTCCTAGACCATTGATTTTCTTTACAGTACAGTACTATGTGACCACCCAATGCAGAGGTGTAGTTACCATAGAAACAGCATATGAATGCTTCACCGTCAGCTGCTTGCCACAACCGTTTGAACATTATCGTCAGCTTTTCAGTAAGATTTGTCTAATTAGGACACGTTCGGGGTTCTTTTTTCTAACTTTTGTACTATATTTTCCAATGAAAATATTGATATAATTTTAGTTATTTTAGCAGATTTTTTACTACTTTTGGAACTTTGAAAATTGCATCTAGTGGAAGTGATGTCCAGAAGAGGCACCTGTCGCCGTGGTTGACTAAGTGGATAGTTTCTCTTTTTTCCGACCATCGGTCTTTGGGATTCGCATCCATTGTGGCATGGATGTTTGTAAATGTCTAGATAGTAGATGGTTTCACCCGTTTTCATCCAGTGGGAGACCGTTGTCCAGTACATTAGAGACTATTGTCCTGCTTAAGTGGCTTGTTAGTACATCATGTTATGTTGGTCTTTAGAGCAGGTTTCCGGTATTTTTCTTACCCTTAGGCCACCGTTGCGAAAATGTACTAAAGGTTTAATCAATGTGTTTAATCAATGTGTACAAAAGGTTTAATCAATCCCACCTACCTTTCGTAGGTGGGATTCACATTATATTAGGGTGACCAGACGCCCCAGTCTTTAACGGGATTAACCTCTTTTTCAGCCACTGATTCACTGTCCTGAGAAAATGCAAACGGGACGTAAACTTTCTCCCGTTTTTTCCCCCCCTTAAAGTAATTATTACTTTAAAGGAAAAAAAATTACATTCATATCTATTCATATATACTGCCTTTCTATTCATATAGAAAGTCAGATACTGCCTTTCTATTCATATAGAAAGGCAGTATCTGACTTTCACATAGATACTGCCTATGCGAAAGTCAGATGAAAAATCGACTTTTGTGTGAGCATAGCCGACACGATAGACAAGCGCGAATGAATTCTAGTATTTTCTTTGATGTTTTTCAAAGTAGTGATGTGGCGTTGTTGTTGGTGGTGTAAACTCTGTAGCATTATTTTAAGAGTTTAGTAATTCATTGTAGATTTAATTTGTGGAAAATAGTTCATGAGATGCTCAAGTGAAAGTATACTTTTTCGCAGACTGGTTGAAACAAGAATTCACTTTCCTAACCGAAAGTCACAATGTTAAATAATCATTGTCATAAAACTGAAAAGTTACAAAATTCACAATGTGTTTGTGAAGCTGATTTTTCTATTGAGCATTGTGGTTGGTCAGATATTTCACGGCACATTGCTAAGAAGAAGCACAAAGAAACAATTGCAGCAAACAGTGCAAGCTGTTAACTAACTTACATAAGCGCGAAGGGGAGCGTCTTGCTGCACAAGAATAATTTTTTCAAGCATAGTATACATATGATTGGAATTGGTCAGTTTTGATAGGGTATTTTATACCCACGAAAGGAATACAAGCGAAATTGTTGGCATTCGAAAATCTTGTAGGACGAACGTCACATTCTGCTCACATTGGAGAAATATAAATTGAGTTTCAACAAATTCAACATTTCCGTGATACTATTCTCTATCAGTTTGAGGTCCAGGAAAGTGGATATAAAAAAATTTGCATTTTTTTTTCTTTTTCTATTGAGCATTTGTTCTGTCAGAGCAATCAGTTCTTGTGAAACTTCACTTCCAATTATGTCCTCTCGCTCAATCGTTTTGATAGTGTCATTGCCCGTTTTAAGTTGGCTGTGAATGAACTGGAGAGGTTGTGGATTATTTAAAAAAAAAATCTCTCAAGATTTATCTTGTAAGAGATTTTTTTTTTTATAATGGCGTTTTGTGGTGCCAACATCTTTGGGAGCAAACCGTGCTGCACATATCGTGCATTACGCTTTGCAAACAAGTGGAGATATTCTACCATTTGACGTGGAATCAACTATTAATAGTGAAACATTTTCACTATTAGATTTGCTGCACAGAAATTCTGCAATTTGGTTGAAGTGGAATACAAGCCACTTCATGAAATGAGAAGACGAGATGGCTTTCCATATCATCTGCTGTGGAAAGAATGATCGAAATGTATGTTCATCTCAAGTCACATTTTCTCTTACAAGATAAATCTTGAGAGATTTTTTTTTTAAATAATCCACAACCTCTCCAGTTCATTTACAGCCAACTTAAAACGGGCAATGACACTATCAAAACGATTGAGCGAGAGGACATAATTGGAAGTGAAGATTTTTTTTTTAAATAATCCACAACCTCTCCAGTTCATTTACAGCCAACTTAAAACGGGCAGTGACACTATCAAAACGATTGAGCGAGAGGACATAATTGGAAGTGAAGTTTCACAAGAACTGATTGCTCTGACAGAACAAATGCTCAATAGAAAAAGAAAAAAAAATGCAAATTTTTTTATATCCACTTTCCTGGACCTCAAACTGATAGAGAATAGTATCACGGAAATGTTGAATTTCTTTGATCCTTTTTCTAGAGTACGTGGAAAACTGGCCAAGCCTTTTGAGGAGCTGTATGACTTTAAATGGGTTTTGTTAATTATCCCTCCATCTTGGTATCCAAAACATATTCAAAATTCGTATCAACATACTAAAAGTAATAGCCAATGAAGTGAAACACGTGAAGAATATATGTAAATCTAAGATTGTTCCTTGAACAAATATGATGTAAGCGACTAGCGAAAGGTGAGAACTGAGACAGTTCAGACAATGAAAAATGAAAACTTTAGTTTTGGGAACATGATAGACATTGGGAGTTTTTTTTGTTAGGAATACCGTGCGCAATGGCATCATTAGAGAAGGTGTTTTCTTTAATGAAAGCATTTTGGATTGAAAGGAACTAGGTGTCCGTTGAAACTGTATAGGTAATATTAATAACAAAAACACATTTTAAAAGCATTTGTTGTGTGGACTCTTACAGTTTTTTTAAAGGAACGGCGAAAGCTTTTGAAAGAAATTGACTGCTTGCCCGTGCCAGAGATCGACTAACTCGGGAATCGGTCGAAAAAAGGCTTAGAAAAATTTACTCTAGTCGCCGACTAGACTCGAAACCAAGTTTTCCTTCGTGCGGCCAAGCGCGGCCGCACGAAGGAAGAATATATATATATATAGAAGAATATATAGAAGAATATATATATATATATTTCAAATTTGAAATTTGAAATATATTTGAACGTTTCAAATTTCGACTTATCTTTTTATATATATAGAGAGAGAGAGGTTATAAAATTACTTGTTATCTAAACGGTGCGTGGTGCGTCGTTTATTAGCAGACACCTGACATACGGATGCTGTACATTGAGAAATTTGAAATATTCAGTAATTCTTTACACGTTTACCTAGTATGCAAATAAGCTTAACTCTTTGACGAAATTTACATTTTTCACTACCTCTGTTGTTAAGAAATTTTCTGTATAAGACTTTTTTATATTATTATTATTAACTGATACCTCCAAGGTCTCATTTTGGGATGGCACACTACGCCGCTACAGCTCACCGTATTACTTAATCCTCCAACTACAGATACAGCGCCATCTACCGCCCACCATCA
This sequence comes from Typopeltis vanoorti, assembly GCF_054136105.1. Lineage (NCBI taxonomy): Eukaryota > Metazoa > Arthropoda > Arachnida > Uropygi > Thelyphonidae > Typopeltis > Typopeltis vanoorti. The sequence continues at coordinate 88,347,446 of NC_143561.1, read as the reverse complement.
CTGCCAATAGTGTGTATATATGTATGTGTGTGGGAGGAAAAACCCTACTGCTTCCGTGTGAAATTGGCTAACTTACCTTCAGTTGAAAAAGCCCATATAAAAAATTTCATGACGAGAATTGAACTCAGCTCTTTTCCAATGTACAGTCTTTCAATTGCGTTACGGATTTGCATACTAGGTAAACGTGTATAGAAAAATTTTTATTAAAAAATAAGTAAAAAGTACTTTTTTCTTATTTCTTTATAAACTTGTACAACAAATTTATGCTATATGTTACATAATTTGCTGTTCTTATTCCAAAATCTCATTATGAAGTAAAAATATCAGTAAATATTATTTTATTTATATATTTTTTCGTATCCTTTGAATTTTCAATTTTTTGACAGTTTTAATTATTTGCGCTATAATTAAGTTTCAATGAATATTTAGACATTTCTAGCAAAATTAACAATTTTTCCTTCTGGTAAAGAATGAGTACCGGCACCTATTGTTTTACAAAAAAAAAAAAAATAAATAAAATAAGCAAGAAAAGAAAGAAAAAAAATCTCCTACTTAATTGTATATATGTATGTGTAGAGAGAGAGAGATTTAATTTATTTTATTATTTTTGAAGTCGTTTTTCAAGCTGAAAGAGGTGAGATGCATGCCTTCTCTCAAAAATTAACACGCTGGAAATTTTAGGACATTTTGTTAAGGTTTTTTTTTTTTGCATCCACAATAAGTAATTGTGGATGCAAAACCTTAACAAAATGTCCTAAAATTTAATCAGCGACCACGTTTCAGCTTCTTTTTTGGGCAAATATGCTTAACGAAGAAATAATTACAGCCAATTTTGTGACGATTGCCAGTACTGCGGGGTCTCCAGAGAATAATTGTTCACTTTTCACGTTTTGCAGGATTTATGAAACCGTGTTGTTAATGCTTTTTTTGTAGTGCATCGGGCTATTTAGCGTCGTGCTGCAGCTGCTGCGCTGCGCAGCTCGGGTCCCACCAGATGCACGAACCCTGTGCACGCCGAAGAAGGGGGATGGGTGGGGAGATAGCTTACGCACACTTTGTTTGAACAGTGGCTTTGTTGTTATTATTTTTAAATTTATTTTTTTGCTTGAGCTTATTTCTTTATTGAAAACTGCTGCTGTGTGTTTTCAAATAAATATATAAAAGCAGCCGAAACCTCTCAAAGGTTTGTTGTCCTGGGTCATATCTTATTCCCAAAGCAACAGTAACCAGTCTACCGTAATGACCGACCTCCGAATTTGAACGCACGTTCTCAATCTATACTTGACCTCGTCTCTTATGCAGTATAGTGGTTTTGAGATAATGCAGCATTCCCGAATAAGCAGCTAATTCAGTTGCCAAATATTTACTTTTAAAGAGTAATTTAAAAGTAAATATTACTGAATATTAATAATATTCAGTATTAATAATAGACGAGAAAATAATCGAACAAGTTGACAGTTTTAATTATTGCGCTATAATTAAGTTACAATGAAGATGTAGACATTTCTAGCAAAATTAACAAATTCTCCAAAGTAAATGGAATAATAAACAAAAGAGTTTATAAAAGAATTTTATAATTATTATAAAATTATAAAAGAAAGAAGTTGCATATTTTTATTCAACTAAGAATATAATTATACATAAAATATGCTATACGTGTACATATCACAGTTTCAGCTAATTCATTAACCGCGATAACTTAAAAACTTCTTGCAACCTTAAGTTTCTTAATGTCATTGTGGTTGCTTTCACTGATCTTTGGCATCGCAGCGGGGTTAAACTTAAAAGCTTTTAAAAATCACTCGCTACTGATCTACTGCTGTGTTAATGTGTCGTCTTCGACAGTGAGACTGAGTTTGAGTGGCCGTTTATGCGCGCAACTTAAGGGACCATTTTTAATAACACTGTAGTATTATTGTTAGTTTAATCCTTATTATTATTCGTTTGTGATCGCAAAAAAATTTTAAAAATCAGCTCATGCCTTTTATTCTCGTATAGGGAGTAGGCTAGGCAGTTTTAGGCCTGTCTGACTTTTGGAGACTGAGGGGGAAGTTCATCGGTAGTCAGAGATAGCTGGTCCAAGACTATCACTAATTATACATGGCGTCTAGTGAAGAGAGGCGGCTGAGAAGTGAAGTCTTCTCGTGGTCCCTAACACTATGTTTACTGTCTGAAAATAGTGTGAAAATACGGTCGATTTTCTTGAGATTACGGGATGAAAAATCCGAGTTTCCGGGAGAAAAAACTCGGTCGCCCGTGCCAGAGATCGACTAACTCGGTAACCGGTCGAAAAAAAAGATAAATAAAATAAAAATCAGCGACTAGAATAGAATTTACGATGCTCTTTCTTTGGGCAGTTTAGCGGCATGGACGGCACACGTGACTTCCGCTAAAATAGGAGCTACATAGGAGCTGAAAAACAAAGGTTTTTTTTTTTTTTTTTTTTTTTGAAAAATAACACACTGAATAACATCACTCTTACTACGCATTGTTTTTGTTATTTTCAAGATATTAAATAAAATGTTAAACAGTGGATTTAAAAAATATTATTCTTACATTCCTCCAATGAGTCATCGTGGGAGGTTACACCACACATCTCACCTTCTACACTACTTAATCCCAATTGGCTTACCACGTCATCCACTGCTCACCAGTAATATTTTGTCTGTCACTTGTGTTCCTCGTGGACTTTCATACGTGCTGAAAAACCTGAGTTTCGGGAGGGGGAAACTCTGCTACTCGCTAATGAGATTGGCTAAACTCACTTTCAATGGAAAAGCCCCATATAAAGATTTCTCTCGTGATAATGAGAATCGAACTCCGTTCTTTTCCAATAGAAGGGAGCAATGTTCTGTCATTCTTTCAACTGCATTATACTTTGGCAATATGAGGCCTAGATGGAAATACAGCAACTAGATGAATGTTACTATGCGTTTGTGATCGCAAATATATATAAATCAGGTGTCTTTTATTCCCGTTAGGCGAGTCCGTTTTAGCCCTGTCTTACTATTGGAGACTGAGGGGGCAGCTCAATTGTCCACTGGGTGGTGGACGATTTTCTTCGCGTAGTGCGAAAACACCACCCTGCATATTGAAGACTAAGTGGCTCGAAAAAGTTCCGTGACTTTTTAGTGACGGAACACTTTATATCTTGTCATGGAGAGTGTTTGGAATGCATTGCCCGAGAGTAGTGTGCGCGGAGACAGTAAACATGTTTAAGGCGTGGTATGATAAACTGTGTGTTTGTAATAGGTGGACCTCCCGCAATGAGTCTTTTAACTCCATGGAGGTTTAATAATAATCTCACAACGTATTTACTGATCACATATTCCTTTGCGGTTAACAGTTCTCACCGCACCACCAGCAGCACTGTGTAAACATGCCAAAAACGTGTCAGCAGAAGGCTACTTTGTTTCATCCACTCGAACTACTCTCCTTTTTCGTAGATATCATTACCTCTACTCCTACTTATCTATGCAAAGTCCGCCAAAATGAAGTGTTCTGCAGTCATTTGATTATTATTCTGTGCCAGTATATTAATAACCGAAAAAATGTTAAAAATTATAATAATCCAAAATTAGTGTGCACTACAAATACGCAAAATTTATTATTATTATTTTTTAAATTATTAATTACGATTTTTCACGGAACACAGTTTGGAAAACGCTAGTCTAGACTCTAGAGAAGGGTTTGATGGTTATTTAACTTTGAGCCTATTCATGGTAGTGGATGTACGATAAGATTACGATTTGTGTGGGTGGAATTCTCATTATATTATATAAATGATGTTTTCTGTGATTATTTCTGTGGGTGGCATTATATACTGCATGTGAACAGGGCCTTTTTTGATCATTAGGCGAACCTAGGCAAGCGCCTAGGGCCACTAAGACAATATATATATATATATAGACTGATATATAAGACTATATATAAATATTCATCAAAGCTTGATTTGCTTCCTCAGTCTTAAGAAAAGGCTGGTTATATTCCACTACTTCGAGCCCTACCCAAGGGCCTATGAGTTGTGGAAATACTTTCTGAAAATGAAAGTTGTGCCGAACAAAGCGGCCTTTTGTAGCTGCCCAATTTTTAATCCATCTAACTCGAGTGCTTCTAGATGTTTTTTCAATGTTTTAAGGATGGCGCCTAAAGCACCTATTATTATGGAAACAACTTTCGTTTTCTTTTGCCAGATTCGTTCAACTTCGATTTGCAAATCGCGATATTTTGTAATTTTTTCATTTTCTTTGTCGTCAATCCGACTATCTCCTGGTACTGATATTTCGATAAACTTAACACCCTTGTTTTCACTTTTTTCAACCAAGCTTTTGTCAGTCTGGATTTTGAAATCCCCGAGTATTTTAGCTTTTTCATTCTCAACCACTTTCTGGTGAACTTGATGCTTCCAATAATCTTTAGATACTTCAAACCCATACTTTTTACATAATGCCAGTGGATTATCTTAGCTACGTTATCATGCCTTTTACGGTACTCAATCTGTGCGATTTTGCTGCATCCACTTATGATGTGGTCTACCGTTTCTTCCTTTTCTTTGCACAATCTACATTTACTGTCTTCTTGAATTTTTTGTATTTTTGCCTTCATAACGTTGGTTTTAATGGCCTGTTCTTGTGCTGCAAAAATTACCGATTCTGTTTCTTTCTTTAGTGCTCCATTTCTTAACCATTGCCAGGTCAAGGTGCTGTCAGCGCTGTCCTCTATGCTGTGAAGGTATTTTCCATGCAGTGCCTTATTTTTCCATCTTTCAGTTCTCACCTTTACTTGGTTGGTTTTGTATTCCAATTTTGTCTCCATGGGTTTAAATAAACCCTCTTTCCTTACCTCAATTAGAAAATTTTCCGTTGTTTGCTGCAGATAATCATTTAAATTTCGTCTTTCTTCTTCAATAACTTGCTTCACTTGTAATAATCCTCTACCTCCTTTTTTGCGTGATAGATATAGCCTATCAATGTCACTGCGAGGATTGAGGGCATGGTGCATTGTCATTAATTTTCGAGTTTTTCGGTCTAAATCTTCCATCTCTAGCTGGGTCCATTCAACAATGCCTGCTGAATATCTCAGAACAGGTATGGCCCAGGTATTAATTGCTTTTATCAAATTTCCAGCATTAAGCATTGACTTAAGGAGTTTTCTTAATCGTCTTATGTATTCTGCTCTAGTTCTTTCTTTGATCTTATTGTGCAGAATTTGTGATGCTTCTAAAATTCCCAAATATTTGTAGCTGTCTTCGAATTTTATTGCCTTGATTATTTCGCCATTGAGCAGCTCGATTTCGTTCATATCTTCAAACTTTCCTCTTGTTATTCCAGCAATTGCACATTTGTCTAAGCCAAAATCCATTGATATGTCTTGACTGAATATGTGCACAGTGTTAAGCAACGATCCGAGTTCATTCTCTGATTTTGCATACAGCTTCAGATCGTCCGTGTATAAAAGGTGACATATCTTTGCTCTTTTGCGCAGTTTGATAACCATGAGCAGGTTTATTTAAAATTCTAGTTAAGGGGATCAGTGATAATATAAATAAAAAAAAAATTTTTTTTAAATAATACTTATAGATAAGGCTAAATGGCCTCGCCTACTCCCGTATACGGGAATAAAAAGGCGTTAGCTGATTTTTTTTTATTAAATCTTATATACTAATTCAGATGTTACGACGTAGGCTATCGAGTACATAAGTTGATTCGTTTGCCCAATAGTTCCAGTAGGAATATCCCTTGCAGCTTTATTGGCCTCTTGTAGGAGTTCCTTCAGTTTTTTGTTCAGGTACTTGTCTCAATACTGGAAGCCTAACTCGTTCCTGGTTGCTGTTCATTTGCTCGATAATTTTTTTTGCGAGTTCTTGTTCCTTATCTGATAGCTTCCTTTCAACTATTTGTATATTTTCAAAATTTTCAGCATTCTCCACGTTGGGATCTGGTTCTGCTCCATTCACTTCAGGGTCAGTACGGTCTCCTTTTACAGCTTGAGGTTTCAGTGCTTCCAGCTCAAGTTCACTAAATACCTTGCGTTTGATAATGAAGCTGCGTTGCTGCATCAGCCTTTCGAATGAAATTTCAGAATTTGGGTGTCGTTCAAGCCAAAATTGGAACATTCGTTTCTGAAATCCCTTAACTGATGGGTTTGAACTGTAGAAGCACTGCATGACTTGTCGATTTTCAGCCATGCTCCACTTTTTCCTAGTAAATACTTAAGAGTTCTGTGGATCTTGCTCCTGTAGCCCATTTGTCGCCGGCTGTCCAGGAAGCCTGACATCCAGTGCGGCCCGTGGTAACCCGCGCGACGACCGATGCGGTATAGAGTTCTGATTTGTCTTCACCATTTTTAACTGGGGGTGGGCAGGTGCATGAGATAAAAAAATAAGTAAATAGGACAGAATCACCCCTAGCCCTCGAATACTCTAATAGCATTCGGGGGAAGGAGCAAGGTGAAAAGAAATACAGAGGGAAAGAAGAGTAGGTACCAGTCTACAGATAATATAACAGGTGTATATTTCATGAAGTAAGGCGTGGTCCAGCTTCAGGTGCCTCGGGTTCGCCATGCCCGTACTCATTAGAGTGAGCCCTTGAGGATTATGTGTATATTATATTATATTATATAATTATATATATATATATATATATATATATATATATATATAGACACCGAGGTGGATGGATATATTTATTTTATATATATTAATTCTGTATATAGACTTATATATAGAGACATTGTATAGGAGCGCCTAAATTTTCTTTGTCTAGGGGCATCAGATACTCTCGGATCGGCCCCGCATGTGAATATTTATCAGTAAACGAGATCAGACAACACCGAGGTGGATGGATCTATTGTTTGTGAAAGTTTCTTTCTTTTTTTCTTTTTTTTTCAGTTGCGCATTCCCCAGTCTTGCCGAAGTGTTTTAGGGTTTGTTTCGGAAACTAGAAAAGGTGGGGGGAAACTGAAGATGGAAACAGCACGTCTTGTAAATTGGTGCATCCCCAGTTTTCTCCTTCATCCCAAACCAGAGGAATTATGCTCGTCTTTGCTGTCATCGATCCGAAACATCATATAGAAAGTTCGCAGAAGAATAAATTCTTTGGGAAACCCATGAGTAACACTGAAGATATACATTATTCATCTGTTAACTTTCTACTTCGTTTCTTAGTACTTAACTGTTGTATTCATCTCTACGAGTCCCACACATTTGTGGATTAAAGCTGTTTGAAATACCCAAAAAGTTATCAGAAGAAACAAAGTACTTGTCACCTAGATCCTGACTGGCTTAAAAACCAAACTTAGGTTCCGGTTGGGAGAAGAAAAAAAAAAGAAAAGGAAAGAAATTGCCAAAACTTTATTTATTTCATCTCGTTGTGGGCAGACATGTCGGTTAAAACCAAAGAACACTTTTTACATTGAGCAGCCCGTCTATGTTGATTATTTTATGTAATTCTAAACCCCTTTCTTTTTTTTTTCTTTTCTTTTTTTGAAATTTACATTATTTACTTTACCTTTAAAAACGACAAGCATTCTCAACCTGATGAACTACACATGCTCACCAAGATTACACTTTTAAAACATCCATATCTTACGAGGGATTATGATGTTCATGAAAGTGGCTAATTAAATACTTGTGTGCTTTTTTTACTGAGCAAATTTTTTAAAAAACATATTTACGTTATTGCTATTTTTTTGCATTGCTAAAAGAAATGACAAAGAAGTAAATAAAAAAAGTAATTTAGGAAAATTTCTTTATGAAATTTCGATTTTTATAATTTATATGTCTTGTGTGGAAACCTACGCATATTTCTTTAAGAAATATGCGTAGGTTTATTTATTTAAATTATCTTAAATATGCATTTAACGAAACTTCTCAGTCATTTGAGTAGTTGTTATTGCCATTTCGGATTGTTTTGCCGTTTAAAACTAAAATTGAGATTGCGTGACAAATTTTAATAATGGTCTCAAATATCAAATTTTCGATTTTCTAGCTTGCGACGAGATAAACACTTACGAATGGACAAAACGAACCTAATCGGTACTGTGCATTTTGAGAAACCTATCTAATAACAACAGTAACAATCTTCCATTGCTCTGTCTGTTACTGCTGGGTTTTTAGACATAGACTATCGATGTTGTATTAGCAAAAATAATAAACTACATATATGTATATCAGAAATGTGCAACCGGTGGTTTGCGAGCTGCAAGTAGCTCTTTTGATTTACTTGTGCAACATTGATACCTCAGGGTTAGATTAGCCGAGAACCTGCTCTAGAAACAAAGCATGGAAATTTTTTTTTTTTTTTTTGAACGTGAATACGTTTTTAAATTCAGAACAGTACTATGGGATACTGTACGAAAAGTTGAGTGTAACGAAATCATTCGATAAGGTTTGGCTAAATAATTTCTAAAGTATTAAAGGTAACCAAACTTATATCATTCGATAGCCGAGGGAATAAAGATTCATCAGTGACCTTAAGATGGGACTCTGCCAGTTTGTGTACGATCCGCCGCGCCTCAGAAACTTCCACTCAGTATAACTTCGCACTCTTTCGTGGTAGGACGCTCGTTTTTGTGTCAATCAACAGCTCTCGTCGAGATCTATCGATTTAACGCATAATTCTTAAATTTCAATACAGTGTTGGTGAAGAAAATGTGGATTGAAGTTGAAAAATTTTAGAAATTTCACAATGTCCGCCTATACTCGCCGGAAAGCCAGCCAGAAATATGCCGAACGCATACGACGGGAAAGAGCAGCTCGTCAGCTTTCCAGTAATATCCCAATGTCTGGATTGGAACGAATAAGAAAGTATCGGGAGCGAAAGAAATTGGAAGCGGCGCGGCTGACGGCGCCAGCACTTCGGCGGCGGCGCACGAACCCATGGATGTAAATGACGTAAGCGACTATGCCACTAAGCGACTTCCGCTTCGGAAGATGGATTGAACGAAATGGATGTAGATTCCGGAAGATCGGTGACAATGGAAGAGCATTGGAGGCAGGGCCGGCCATCTCGGGGGTGCAATGCACCCGGGTCCCACGATGGAGTGGGCACAGTCGGTACACATTTGCGGAAACGTATTATATTTCAAATGTTTTTTTTTTTTTGTTGTTTTGTTTTCCTGTGCCAAAATCATTTGCAGGTAAGAGGTTTTACAATACGTTTATTTCGAATCCTTTAATTTTTACCTTTGAAAAATATTTTAGGGCCCCAAAAGGTTTCTTGCACCCAGGCCTCTTTATAGAAAAGGCCGGTCCTGCTTGGAGGTAGGCGAGCCCACTTGTGCCATAACGATTCACAAATCGCAAGGAGGCACTTTCGATCGAGTCATCTTTCAGTACGACAAGTCTCAACAAAATCAACTTGTGTACGTGGCACTGAGCAGAGTCACTTCTATCGACGGGCTGTATTTGACTAACGAGAGAGAGAGAGACGATTATAAATTTTATCACGGTTACGGAAATTCAGCACCCACTGTCAGGGAGATACGAGAGAATGAAGAAACACCACTTGCCGATGCTGGTTAAGCGAATTGACAGTTTCTTTAACTACCGCGATCACAGAGGAGGTCCAGATATTAAACGTAGATGATCATGACAACGGCGGGGAGTCTTACTTGTCTCAGCGATCAACGCACAGAGTTTAGTGGAGCACGCCGAAGATATCGAAACCGAGTCCATTATGAACAGATCTGACTACTTGGTCATCAGTCAAACCTGGATGGATGATGCCACACCTGTGAATGTATCTGGTTTCGAACTTAAAGCATGTAAGAATACAGCCATAGAAAGGCGACGCAATCAACCTTCAACTTCGTCGTCATCGTCCAAACGCACCGCAGGTGATGTCAACACGTACAGGAACCTCAACAGCTTCACCGATTGTCAACGTATCGTTACCATTGATGTCAGTCGTAAGCTTAGAGTCGAAGAACCATCAGTGGGAGATAAATGCCTGGACGACGTAACGATCAACGGTGTATCTAAATTTGTCTTCGGAGCTGTGTACATTCATCCGAACGCTTCATCGTTCGGATGAATGTACACAGATAGAATGTTATAACTATCGATTCCTGCTGCAATACTCGAAAAGCATAAAGAAAATAATCCCCAGTATCGAGCCAGAGCTGCATACGCCCATCATCATCACCGGTGACTTCAATTTCGATGTGTCACAAAACCGGTCACTGCAGGACTTTATTTAACGCGAGTTTAATCTCACTTACGTTAAGACCACGGTGACCACGCTAGTCACCTAGCGTAGTCACCGTGGTCTGGATGTATCTTGTCAACGAACTAGACAAGATACATCCAGAAACTTGGATGTATCTTGTCTACCGCTTGTATCTTACTTTTCTTACCATAGACCAATAATAAATAAAATTATAATTGATTATTAAACTTGTTTTCATTTATTTACACTTCTCAACACATATATAATCCGCTGGCGTGACGTATTCACGCAAAACTCCTCCGGCCGTGCTCCGACACAGCCATACTGATTTTTTTTTTTCTCTTTTTTCAAGCCACTTTAGACCTTTAATAAGCATGGTGGTGGTAGTCTTACATCGGGCAGTGATTTCACCCACTACCTAAAGACATTCATAAGCATCCACGTTCCGAGTTGATGCTGCTGTTTGTAGAGTGGATGTTGCCGTCCACTTCGCCAACTAACCAACCAAAAAAAAAAAAAAAAAGTAGTTACATCAATATGTTGCACATCTAGTTATTAATCTGCACTTCCGTGGTAGCCTGTGAGTCTCGTACAATGCTTGCCCTACTTCTTTTTAAAGTGGTTTATTGCCACTGCACTTAAACCGCTATGGAGGAAATTGTTTTGACATTATATATTTGAATTTAAGTAAGGCATTCGACACCGTACACTACATAATCATTGTTTTCTAATTCGAGATGTACGATACTCACGCTTCGAATTGACTGTTTTAACTTAGGGTCAGTGTTAGACCTATTGTTATATATTTTTAATTAAATACATTATATAACTTGTAATGGAATTAAAGTATATTTATAATGGAATTAAAAGTATTGTCTAAATTTAGAGACGAGATGCTCAAATAGGAAGGATAATTGACAAATAAGAGTGAGCTGTGTCGCTTATTAACAGTCAAAGCCAGATAACTATAAGAGGAGACCTCCACATTGCCTTTGAGGAATGCAGGAAACTGGCTGGACACCTGATATAATGCCCATTTCTTTAATATTCAGATCCTTACAACTTATGCTATTTGTATAAAGTTAACTAATTCTGTTATAGACTAAATCATCTGTCATAATATTTTCCCTAATTTCACAGTGTCTGTCTCCAGGCCTATATAATGTATTTATCTGGTGTTTCACTATGATTCTACACACTTGAAAACTAAGGTTTCTTTATATACATATATAAACACAACAGATGAAAGAAAGTTATTTTAAAAGTAAAGTGATCCTTCTGTTCACTACACATATTCAGAACCTTGAAACAGTGGGTCAGATGTGTTCTGACATGCATTACCAAATGTCTGTAAAAGCGGCAGTTAACTTATTTCAGTCAGCGAATCAGACACAGCAGAAATTAAGTGTGGGAAAACTGGCTTTTTTTTTTTTTTCTTCTTTCTCTCTCTTGAAACTCAAAGAACATCTATTTCATTATCAACCCTTAAGTATTGTTAGTTTATGGGTGTTCTGTAAGAGAAATTACATGAGCAAATATCCTTGCACACAGTTACGCAATTAATTGACTGCTCATACCTGTATCTTCAGCTGTGCTTTAGTGTAAACATATTCAGCTCTATTTACAGCAGGTATTAAAAACGTCAATAGCTTATTTCATAAGCCTCAACCACCCAGCATTGAAACAGAATACAACTCTTCTGGAATGTTCCTCTGGTTTTACTTGACATCTGTCATCTCCATAGACGTAGAAAATGGTTTCCTTGCCAATTTTCAGTCAAAGAAAATTTATGACAGTGAAGAATTTCTTAATAGAAACGCGAATAATAAGGAATCCATAAAAATCGCCCATCGAATTCCTTATATTTATTTTATTTCTTAAAGTGAATCATTTGCAACACTCCCTTCCCTTTTCCTATATCCGTTCCCCCCCCCTTCCCCCCCTTTTTTTAACAACCTAACTCTCTCTCTCTCTCTCTCTCTCTCTGCATCTATTCTTTTCTCCTCTTCATCAGCCGTTCGTTATATAGCATACTGTATTCTCTCTGATTTGCGACTGCGTGGATGACGTCACGACAGCTGGCTGTCACAAACAGCAAAGAATAGTTCAGTAGTGGCAGGCCGGATACTTTTATTCGCCGTGAGATGCAGTTGATTTTTCGTTTCCACTTCATGTGTTTTTTCATGTATCGGCATAAAAAACCGTTTACTGGTATTTTAATTCCAGCGATATAGGACGATAAATACATCTCGCCATTTCTTCGTGTTGCTGCTAAATTAAAACTGTTCCCATCGTTGTCAACAATCATTCTTAACACGGTTAGGCTTATCGGCCTCGCTAATCATGCAACAGAATAACTATTGTTGTACACAACTTTTATTTCACTTTTTAATTAACTAAACTAATCCTAAATAAAAATAAAAATTTAAGATATTTAAATGTGTACACACTTCCACCTTCACGGGAAGTGGAAGCCTTAATAGCTTTGGATGGAAATCCAAACATCAATGCTAATCATCCTCAAAAATATTAGAAATCACTGACATTATATATAAGGAGTCAATATATATATATATATATTCACAGAAAGCGCATACATAAATATAGTTTTTAGTAGTTAAATGGTCATTTTCATTGGTTTAGCATTATATTTTTCGTTGTATTGCATTGTCTATCATTCCCACGGATTTCTGTATAATGTATTAGTTGCTGCTATTGCGTCAGATTTTTTTTTTTTTTTTATGCTATAAATTAGACAACAGGAGCTAGTTTTCGCATTTTCCTTCTGCGATCGCTATGACTAGTTACGTGCAGTCAACACCTCGCAGGAAAAAGTGTGATTCAAGCTTTGAATAGATAAGTCTATTCCTCTCGTGAAATAGCCAAACGGGCTGTAGTCAATCTACTGTGGTACGGCTACTGTCGAAAGTGAAAGAAACCGGATCTGCTGATAGGAAGAAAGCCACTGTCGACATCATGCTAAGATCGAGTTAGTTCTAAAACGGCTCTGCCTCAAAAAATCGCCGTACGTCGTCCGGGAAATTGAGATAGGTCTGCGAAGAACAAACCGTAGTTGTGGCAGTCTCTGTAACCGTCAGGAGAAGACTCATTCGACAGGGACTGATAGTCATGCGCCCTAAAAAGAAGCCCCTTGTTAAAAATAAAAAAAAAACATAAAAAAAAAAGAAATTGCTCGGTTCAATTGGTGCAAATAGCATACTAAATGGACCCCTGATCAGCGAAAAGAGTAGAAATACTTTTTTTCTGACGAGAAAAAGTTTAACATGCAGGGCACCGACGGCAGGCAGACAGTTCGAAGACAAGACTAGCAGGTGAAAAATTCAACCCTGATTATCTGATGTCAACAGTCACATTCTCAGCCAGTCAGATGATCTGGGGCTGCATATCGTATCATGGTGTTTGTCGCTTGCATTTCACAAAAGGTTCAGTGAATGCACAAGTGTACCAAACATTTTTAGAAGAATTGCTGCCTACTATCAGAGACCACTTTACTGTAACTACATCTTTCAGGATGACTCTGCCCCTTGTCATAGGGCAGAAAGTGTATGTAATGCTATTATAACCCTAAAATGTACCATACGAATTGAGTTCAGTACTTAAAACAGCTTTAGTTTTTTGTTGCAGGTTAATAAGAGGCTCAATGAATATTCGATTTACTACTACTTTGATTCACTACTACAATGAATATTCGATTCGATGACTACTGTCGCCAGGAAACAGTCCAAATCTCAACCCATTAAGAATTTATGGTACCAAATGGAGACTGAAATATATAAGATGCCGAAAACACTTGGGGGTTCCAAGAAGTTATTATAGGAGTATGGAACAATGAATTGCATCCATAAGGAAATTGATTTTGTCGATGTCCTCCCGCCAATGCCAAGCTGTGATAAAGGCAAGAGTAGGGAATCCACGAAGCTAAACAGCAAAAAGTGAATTTTTAGCTTCGAATGTTAGTAAAACTGTGTAGTCGAACTAAATTTTGATACAGGTATTTGTTTTTCCAGTGAAAAACAAATACCTGTATCAAAATATCACTGTTCACTCCATTTTGAAATATTTTCAAATTTGTTCAAGTTTGTTTTCATTTCCTAAGTATGTCACATCTTCTACTAAAAAAAATCTAAACAATAATCAAAAATAAAAATGCTATATTACTTCATTATTTATGACAGTTATTCTATTATTATTATCTGAAATAATAATAATAGAATTATTATTATTTAATTACCAAAAAAAAAAAATGTTTACAGCATGTGATTCGGTTTCTATGAATGTGTGTGTGTATGTGTGTGTTTAAGTTGCATTACCAGAATTTCCAGGATGACAGCTGATATGGTAGATTCATATTATCAGGTGTAAGACAAGACGCAGTTTTCAGAATTAAATGACTCTGATGAGGCAGAAGTTTGTGAAGTGCGTATGTTCATACGCACTTCAAAACTTCGCAGGTCATCTTTGAAGATACATTTCACGGAGTGATGACGATAACAGTAATTAGATTACTTTTTTTTTTTTTGCTAATAAGAGGGGGGGGGGTAAATAACACTTTGTGAATTTCCTTCTCGGTAAAAGCGCGCATTCCAAAATGGAACCATAGTTTTTTTTTTTGGTTTGGACTGTACACATTTGAATTACGCAATTTGGAGTGTAAATAGTTTATCAAATGCGAATGTTAATGTCTTCACACCATTCTGAGATCGAGAGCATTCCGGTCTCAAGTTGGAAATTTTTATGGTCCAGATGCCCCCCCCCCCCTTCTTCTGCTTAGCAGCATTGACTCTTCACATTACTAGAAGATCAATAACTTGCATTCGTCTGGCGCCCGAGCGTCTAAATTGATGAAATTTCTTCCAGCTTTTGATGATTGGCCATGCAGAAATTTCGCATTGGAACTGCAATTGCGTATGCTGTAACTAATGCAGATTTTTGGAGGTGTGCAATAATTTTAGTTCATTACTACGTAATATGTGAGAAATATAGTATTATTTAAAACAAAAAAAAGACTTCTTAATAAAACTTATTGTGTTTAATATTTGTAGAAATACAGAAACAAATGATATAAAATATACAAGTAAATCTCTCTCTCTTACCAGTGGAATCGGCATTTGTCTTCGCTTTCAATGGAAATTACATAAATAGCGCCTGCCTTTACAGATTGGCCAAATGTCTCTCTAATTCTAGAGTACATGTATTTTAAAATTTGTTCTGCATCAGTTGGCACCATAGTTAGCGTCAGCATTTATTACACCTGACATTCCTTTAGGAACATTTTTAGGTCATTGTTGCTCAATCAGGATTATTTCTCGTAGCAAGCAAACAGAACGATTTAAGTTATGGAAAATAGATTTACCGCTTTCATCAAACCCAACATTTCTCTCCAGCTGCTTATTACCTTCTCCCTGCAAAGAAAGAAATTACTTAATTTCATTCTCCCTCATTAAAATTTGTCACTTGACGTTTATACACAGCGGTTTAGCCTGTTCGGCTAAACAACATGTTAAAATTGATACCATTAAGGTCAAGGGATAAATCATTCATCGTTGATTTTATTATCAAATTATACACTGATAACCCTCCGTAACTCAGTCAGTAACCAGGATGCCTTTCGAATAATGTCTGGCTCGATATATATTATTATTACACCTCCGAGGACTATTCTAATGGTGGTAAGTTTTTCGATGTCATACGGGGATCGATATTTCCCACAAATCAAGTAAATCCACCAGAGAATACACTCAATCAACATACAAAATGCATTTGCGAAATAGATTGGCGTAGTGTGGATAGGCATCCACGATGAATATATGGCATCGAGATAACGTAATAACTCCAGAACATTCGGAAAGTAGTTTTCATATCCATAAAAAAAAAATATACGTTCTCCAATATTTCTGGAGTAGTACGTTACTAGTGACCATCCCGCACAGGGCAAGGTGTAAAAGATGCGCACTAAATGACTAGTCGTGTACTGGAAATGGATCGTGATTTCGATGAACCAACTTCCAGTCAGATATTCATAGGCTGCCTTATTAGTCAATTTGTAACATTTCAGCAAAATTAAGGCATCCGAGATTACATATGGTGACGTCATTTAAATATGGTAATATGTTAAAAGCAACCGTCAGGCAGACAACATGGAGGGGAAGAAAGGAACTGGGAGAGTCCTGAAAAGGATTCAGTATCAGTGGATTATCTCAAGCTGGAAGACAGGACATACTCAGATATCGCTCCATGAGTAATGATGTTTGTGATTTCTCAGGTGCGGATGCTGAAGCAAGAGCAATTCGACAATAATTTGTTGGCTGACTTTTATCACTTTGTTTATTTTGAATGGGTTGAATATGGGCTTGTTTCTATGATATAGTACTGATTCCAGCTGAGTAGGAAAGATGGAAAAGGTGACATAGGATTAATGTTAATTCTGAGCGAGTGCATGTTTTTTGTACAACAACTGAGATACCATCTGGACTAAATTACTTGTTGTTTTCAGCTATTTGGGGATTCTGATTTCTTTCTGATGAAAGACTTGAGGAGATATAGAAGGAGCTGTTTTCTTGTTAATGTGGGAAGTAGTTTGCTATGGTCATCTGTGTAGGAACTTGAGAAGAATGGTGCCAGGAGGTCTGCCTTTCCATGAGTGATATTGAGATTGTGGAATTGTGCTATCAAGATGAATGAGATGAGTAAACCACATCCAGTAGCCTGGACGAGGGATCAAAAGGCTCGGCTGCCATTTCATCAGATGACAACTTTTCTGCATTTGGTGCCTTCAAAGTCAGAGTTGAATTTATTGATGTCCCTTTTGTAGCCGTTGCAAGTTCAGTGCAAATCTGGAGTTGTGAGCCGTTTGTGATATGCTAATATTTTTTTTTTTCCTTACCTTCCTTGGCACACTTGTTGGACTAAGAACTGGATAGTTGGGATTTTAAGTGGAATGTGAGATTAAAGCCTTCATTCCAGTTAGGATTATTTCTGTTTTTTGGTTGGAGTAAGTACTTAAATCAGGATAATAAAAGCAATAATTGGACCATGGAAAGTAAAATAAGGAATTGTGGAGTTCCATTTAGCATCATCATAGTGCCAAAGGAAACGAGACTGAGAATTGTTGGGTGAAGGATATTCTATATTAAGGGAATCTTGGATGAGGTTATGGTGTCAGTTTCCAAGAGGAGAATTGACATCCACAACAAATTTGGAAGAGGAATTGGTTAAGAAACGGTGAAGGGTGTTTAGCAGGATTGTAAGGATTATCTGGTATTCATTGCTACAAGTGTGTTCCACAGCAGTCCTAGCAGCATGATCACTGAAGTTGGATAAACAGAGGCCAGTTTGAGTAATGGACGCTGAACTCCCCAAGGAAGATGACCTTACTATTTGGGTATTTAGGCTGCAGAAAATCAAGCTTTAGTGATAAGTAATCAAAGAAGTTTGTTATCGAAAGAAATTAATGCATCAAAGTACTAAGGAAAATTTGAGCCAGAGAATATGAAATATCAAGCAGAGCAAAAAGGTAATGCAAGGTTTGCCATTCTGTGACATGGAATTTCACATATGAAAAATGCACATGTGCTGTCCTTATGGCTGAAGGAATTTCATATGGTGTATTTCAGACAGCTGAGGTTTGGTTAGAAATAATAGTCCTGGTTTTGATAATTGTAAATGTTGGTTTCACTTCATTTACATTATTGTTAGAGCCATGAATTTTGAAGTTGGCATAAAAGCATTTTGCATGTATTGAGATTTTCACTATCGCAGTGGCAGCAGTTCAAGAGAAGGGAGTATGAGGCGTAGCGCCTCGAAGTCCCGACTAGTTCCATATAGGAACCATTGGGAGCGGTAAGAATGTCTCTTGAGGAGGAAAGTAAGATATTCTGCCTCTCTATAAGAAGTGACTGCAATTTTAATGGAAAAAATTATCCGAAATACTTTTGTTCTTTTATCAACATTTAATGAAAAGCATATCCAGAAATATGGCATCTGTGATCTCGGAAGAAAGTGAACTAGGTTGAAGTTTGTGTAAACAAGAGGTTTGTGAATGATTCAAGTGGCCATATAATTTTTTAAACATACGCTATAATTCTGTCCGACGTTTCGTATCCCACTAATGTCTTTTATTCTCCAAATGAAATAGACAAAGTTTAGCAGTAACTTTTGATTAGGGAAATTAATCCTTGGCCAGTCAGAGATAGAACGTAGCCATGGCTGAATTCATGCATAAGCTACACAAGCTACAGCCTTTTCCTCTCTACTGATACATTTTAGATTTAACAGATTTTTGGAGACCTCTGTATGTGATGATGAAGGCCGTGGTCAATAAGTTAAAGCTTAGGGGACCACAGTAACTTAAATCTGGCCCTACTTGTGGCCATTAATGATTTAATGGCCAAATGTGTGGCGGATATCTCCCTCAATATATATTTTTAGTTTGAAATAGCATGTTTTTCATGATTTGCATGATTAAAAATCCGAGTTTGAAGAGGAAAACCCTTATTTGCCCATGTCAGATATTGGTTAACTCGAGAACCGATCGTAGAAATGGTTATAAAAAGTACCTCTAATCGGACTTATAATGGTCTTTCTTTAGGCAGCCTAGTGATATGGATTAAAAATCCCAAGAATGTAATTTCTTGGCATTTTTAATTTAATTTAATTTATAACCAAGTGTAAAAAAAAAAAACAACTTTCTATAGTGCCATGAATGCAAATGCCATTTCCAGGTCAACGCAGGCTTATCTGTTTCTTAGGCAACAATATTAGTGTTAGGACTATGTGAAGATAACATTTGATTTTCCATTCGTGGGATTACATTTTTTGAGACTAAGTAGAAATGAAGTGATTAAAGAGGAAGTAAAGAGTTGAATACTTTTAACAAAATTCATTACCTCGAGTGTTCGTTTCTGGTAGTAGTCAGATTATTATTAGACAGAATACCAGACTACATCATATAAATAATTTTTAACAAACAATTTCTTGTGATGAGGCGGTCTGGAGTTGACCTTTTTTCGCGACTCTGAATTTTTCCGGTGGTTTAACAATTTTTTTTTATAATCTTCCAGTGGGAATGATTAATGGAACCACATCATCTGTAGATCATTTACAAATGCGTTGCACTGATGGGCATTGCTAGTAAACGTTGCGTAGAGGGACAGTTATTCGCGTACGCCAGATGTTACATGACAAAAGCGAAGTGTTTCTTTAGAATATTTTGAACTTCCACATTAGAATCGCAACATATTTTGAAATCTTAAAAAATAATTTTAAAATTCCAAGCACTGCTGCGAATACCAACATCATTTAATTATTGATGTGTGTAATGATTTCGAAATATTGTATGGAGTATATGTAATTACTGAAGTTACTAAAACAAAAATAAATTTATCCTGCAGTTTTAAAAACAAAAACCTATGTATTTCGGAGAAGCTTGGTGTTCTGGAATGCTTGCAGCTGTCCGATTTAACACTTATTGTTCAGATGTTAACATAATGTATAAATGAAAAGGGTAAAATCTTAATGAACACATAAGAAATAGAGAGAGTGAGAGACGGACAAAATACTGTTCAGAGTATATATAATGTGTTACGGTTGGTTAACTAATGAACTGAAGGAAATATCAAACACATATATTGTGGGATGAGGTTATAAAGACCGTAAAGCATCTGAAGAACTATGAAAGCCCCCCCCCCCCAGGAATGAAGCATAGTGTCAAGATAATAGGCGAACTGTCATCGTGGGACGAAGGGAAAGTACCAAATGAATAGATAAAATCGATTCTAATGCACGTTCACAAAAAAAAAAAAAAAAAAGGAAGCAACATGAAGCACAAAAATTAAACAATTTCCCTGACGTGGGAAAAGTACTTATGATTATGTTCAGAAAGAATAAGGAAGCTAATGGAAGAACATCTAGGAAGAAGCAGGATTCAGAAGAGGAGTACTGTGCATGAAATATTAATGTTAAGATTAACTGTGATGAAAACTACTTAAAAAATGAAAATATTCATGCCTGCTTTGTTGATTTTCAGAAATCATTCGACAGTATAGATCAGGAAGTGGCATAGGCTGTACTCAAATCTTATAGAGTGACCAGGAACATGATATGTCTATTGCGGAATATCAACGATAGTGAAGAGACTGTTGTGAGAATTGTGGAGAAAAGATGGCTCCAAACAACAAGCACACGAGACAAGGAGACCCAATATCCCCAAGCATCTTTATCATGCTTTTGGAAAGAACACTGGATATTATACCCGTAAAGGAGAATATAAAGGAAATTCCAGTTAAAGGTACAAAAGTCAATAATTAAGATTTGCAGATGGCATAGTCATTATTGAAGCAAATGAAGAATATTCAAAGCTGAATGTTTTTGATTTATCTCTTACGTAATCATAAATGAATATGAACTATGAATGTCAAATTCGGTTTGTTTTTAATCATCATCCATGCCAATCGGTTCTGTTCCGTGTATATGTCCGATGCAGTTTCACTATTCTTTGCTATTCCCCTTTATCCACTGCCAGGTGACTCAAATCCTGCAAACATTTTCCACACCACTCCTTCACATCATCTACCCACTCTCACCTTGGCCGTTCTTTTTTGTTTATATCGTCCAATGTACCAAATATAGGTTTTGATCTTTCTGTTGTCATCCGTCCTGTAGACAAATCCAAAAAGCTTTAGTTTCCTTCGAACTATTTTCGGCATTAGATTCTCTTTGCAGTTTAGACAGGTCAATAAAGACCAACATGATAATTTTGTTTTTATCAAATGTAGATGAGATATATGAACTCCTCCAAGAGAGTTGTTCCTTTACTATTCTGGAAACCGCATTGTGTTTTGGGAATATCAAATTTCTCACAAGTGTCCTCTATGGTTAGGAAACATGGGTAATGGTCAAAGACTGGCATTTGAATCCAACTCGTAGAACGTTTCTATAATAGCTCTTTCAAATGCCAGTATTCCCTCACAGTCTCCCAATCATAGAGAACACTTGTGAAAAATTTGATATTCCCAAAACACAGTACGGTTTCCAGAAGAATAAAGGAACAACAACTCTCTTGGAGGATTTCATATATCTCATCGACGCTGCATTAGATAAAAATAAAATTATCATTGATCTTTATTGACTTGTCTAAAGCATTTGATACACTATACACGAAACGAAAAAACACTTCCCGCAAAGTAAAAACATATTGGAATAGCTGGACCTCTGTACACCAGGTTTAAAAATTGCCGCCAAAACAGGAAACAAATAACATGCATGGGATCATCCCGTAATACAGAGTTACTAGTAATCTGTGGAGTTCTACAGGGAGCTGTTCTTCCCCCCCCTCTATCTCCCTTCCTCATCAATATCTATATGCGTAATTTCAAATCAGCTACCACCCAAAAGCAATGCTATCCATCCATACTGACATAAGCGCACCTCACAAGCAAGCATGCAATTACGACATAACAGTCTGGTCACCAGATAGCTCACCATGAACTCCAATCACCTAAACTCTGACAAGACAAAATCTGTATTTTCAGAAATTCACTCCGTCAGCCAGTTGACAATAAGTACATAACAAGCCATCATCTTAAATACAAGACAGATGCATAAGTAAAACAACAATCATTGCACACAGGTTGAAACAATACCATACCTTGGAATTTACCTTGATGTAGATATGAACTGGAATAGCCGTATAAAACTGCAAAGTAAACTCAGTAAACAAAGAAAATAGCAAACAAACTATGGACTGAAAGATTTTGCTCCTACAACATAAAAGCACTTATACACAAGGCATCATATGAAAATATATTAAGATATGCCATAACAACTTTTTTTTTTTTATAAAAAATATTTACGAATTAAATAGTTTACTTTGGTTATTTATGTGTTTTTTTTAGTGATGCCATAACAACGTATGTGTTCTGTGCCGTGCCGACTATAAACTAAACAATAAATGATCTTTATAATTTTAAAATTATAAAGATCATTTTTTGTGAACAAAAAGATGATGCCAACTTTTTCTGCAATGATAACACAAAATATTAACACCTAAACAGTTATGCCACTATGCAGTTATACTAAAGCATTACTTTAATGCTAACTATACAATAACTAGAACCACGTACTATATAACAAGACCTCAGACAACTAACTAGATTACATATAAATACAACAATCAGTATCGAAAAGCCACCCGGAATTTTTATATTCTAGATATGTTAAATAAACTGTCATTTGAAAGCAGAAACCTTGCAAACTGCAGTACTCTGAAACGAGCCATAAGGTTACACTATGAAAGGGAAATACGCACGCTGTACAACCTACAGACCTAATGCAAAGTATGTACTAAGTCTGGCATCCAGTTCAGTGATGCATGGTCATATTCCTGGGTATCGTGTGGTTTCGTTTATTTATTTATTTATTTATTGTTTATTTATTATTATTTTAAATGGTGCATGTTTTTTTCATATTGATGCTGGGAACAGCAACAAATTAATATGCAGTAACTAACTGATAAATGCCATCTTTAACTGAGCACAGTCTTCCAGGATGTATAATTTATTATGCCGCATCCAGAACTAATATTATTTAAAAAAGATGTCACTTATTGTAACATATATATATATATATATATATGTGTATATATATATATATATATATATATATGTGTATATATATATATATATATATATATGTGTATATATATATATATATATATATATATATATATATATATATAATTAACTATTGTAAATATGGAATTATAAAAACGTACGTAAAAATTGCAAAATATACCATTGTTATTATAATTTATTCCTGTTTATATAAAAATCGTCACCTATAATAAAGTTAGTTTAATTCTTTATCCAAATTTATTATAGTCTAACTACCTATAATTTTGTCTGAATGGTTGGAATAACTACCTAATACAATATGAAAAAAATTGCGATCTCAAAAAAAAAAATGTCGTTTTTTTTCTTTTCTTTTTCCGACGGCTTATGCGATGGACAAAAGATCAACAAGATAAGTCTATATGGGAGATTTGAATTACCGCAGGCTTGTCATACAATTCAGCACTCCCCGAAGGGGAGGTAGAACAGACGTTCAGAAGACTGAAGCTGATGAGTCACACAGGAATTGATCGCTTTTTGCTTTCCCATAGTCTCAATGGAGAGTGCTGTTCTGTGTGAGAGCAGCAGCTTTAGTTACACAGGGATTTCTACAAAATTTTAAACCCACTTCATAAATAGGTTCCTATTAATACGAAAAAAAAAAGATTGGTTGCCTCATCCGCATATTCAAGTTCAAAACATTAAGAAGCTAGAACAAAAGTTGTGTTAATTTTTATTTCCAGACGACACTAGTATTTTTTTTAAACAGTTCAGATAATTGCTTATTATATATTAAATGTTTTTTTTTGTTTTTTTTAAAGAATAGTCTCCTGTCATCAATATTATATTTGGATAATTGCGATATATTTCTTTTTACGAATATTTCTTTTAGCGTTATGAATCAGATGTTTCTTATTGTACTGGCATCTGACTGCAGTTTAGAAAATCCTCTGTATTCAAACAGTTGATTTAAAAATATAATCAAAGAGGATGAACTTTGATATCATCTTTCACCCATCCCTCTCTTCTTGTCCAGCAAATAATACATGTATATGCTATATCAATAGAGACACCAACCACACATCTAATAAATGTCATGAAAAAAAAAAAAAAAACGTCAGACAGGTGCTACTGTTATTTCCAAGTATTTGATTAGCTTAGCACAATTCTAAGTAAGCTCATATCTTTTGAACTACCTTCAAAATGTTTGTAATTGCATCGGATTTCTAGTTTTCTCTCTGGCTGCTCGCTGCATGTGATAGTGGATAGCAGATTCGAGACAAGGATACTGCGACCAAGGTGCCAACCTCTCCATTCTTGTATTCTTGATATCTGTATGGTATAGCTATAATGATACTTTTTCAGGTTACTTCCATTCTCTAGTAAGCAGGGATATTAGTCTCACACGGACAATGAAAATCACCTCCTGATTTTCATTGTCCATGAGTAGTAGTGCGGGCGCTTGTGACAAGATCAAGATAAGATAAGGAATCGTGACGTGATTGGCTGATGACGTCATTGTGTGTGACGTCATGGGTCTGGAATGTTTGGAATTCCCCTGTGGTCATATGTGTCAATGGCTTCAGTTCTTGTGTTTTGGTTCGCTTATGGGTGATGATAGAGGTAAGGATTCGTGTTGTGATTGGTGGGACACTTCTGACAAGATCAAGATAAGATAAGGAATCGTGACGTGAATGTTTGTTGTTATAGAGAATGGAATATTCGGAATTTCCCTGTGGGCATATGTGTCAATGGCTTCAGTTCTTGTGTTTTGGTTCGCGTATGGAATTATGGGTGATGGTAGAGATAAGGATTCGTGTTATGATTGGTGGTGCACTAGTGACAAGATCAAGATAAGATAAGGAATCGTGACGTGAATGTTTGCTGTTATGAGATGTAGATAAGTGATGTCATTTGTTATTTGTAAATAAGTGACGTTGTTGTTTTGAATGGAAAAGGGAGATATATTACAGATAAGGAATCGCGCCGTGATTGGTGGACACTAGTGACAAGATCAAGATAAGATAAGGAATCGTGACGTGAATGTTTGTTGTTATGAGATGTAGATAAGTGACGTCATTTGTTAGTTGTAAATAACTGATTATTGTTTTGAATGGAAAGGAAGATATATTAGTGTATAAGTAATCGTGTCGTGATTGATGGACACTTCTGACAAGATCAAGATAAGATAAGGAATCGTGACGTGAATGTTTGTTGTTATTGAGTTTGGAATGATAATTTAATTTAATTATATGCTATGTAACTCAAACATATATATATATTTTTTTAACTCATGATGGCGACAGTCTTTCGAGGTTTCCTGAATAATTTAATTATATGCTATGTAACTCAAACATAGTTTTTTTTTTCTTCTATAGATGGTTGTACTAATTTTCCAATACATTTTGGGGTATTTCTTTACTGTTAAAGGGTGGGAATTCTTAGAGTATGTCGTGATGACGGGTGTGATTAGGTTTTCTGAATAATTTAATTATAATGGTGTCCTTAATCACACACACACACACACACACACACACACACACACACACACACACACACACACACACACACACACACACACACACACACACACACACACGTTAGACATGAAAAGTCGCTAATGTATCCATGTTGATACTTTAATATGTATCCTATGATTATTCTTACGAAAAAAAAA
Organism: Typopeltis vanoorti; assembly: GCF_054136105.1. Lineage (NCBI taxonomy): Eukaryota > Metazoa > Arthropoda > Arachnida > Uropygi > Thelyphonidae > Typopeltis > Typopeltis vanoorti. The sequence goes on along the minus strand of NC_143561.1, from coordinate 88,321,974 downwards.
AAATATTCAGTATTAGAATTACGCTTACCAAAAACCATACGAACAGTGATTATTGTATTACAATTATCAATTGTTATGTTCAAGTTAAAAAAAAAAAAAAAAAACTTGAATTTCTTTCCAGAATGGGAACATCTTGGTACTATCTAGGTTTTCTGAATATTCCAAATTGTTGATTAACATATATTCACAGAACACAAACACAAGTCTGAAAAGACATTTCACTTTTTCATTATAGGTTACTGTGGCTAACATATATTCACACCACAAAACACACAAAACATAGGAGTTGAAAGATATTTCTGTAAATAACCAGAAAAGCTAGTGGACTACTTAATTTATTTTAGTATCCGATTGGTTCTCTGTATTAATTCTTTCCCACTGTTGCCCAACCTTGGTGGGAAAGTCTATGCGCCGTTTTGTTTAGGGTAAGTGTTATTTCCGGTTTCGAATTACGATTGCTGTTAGAGTATGGAATTCTGACAAGTGAAATTATTATTAATTTTTTTTTTCCAAATTGATTGGTTATTTTCTGTATTTTACTTTTAAAGGTCATATTCTAACAGAATAACTGAGCAAAATTAATTCTGAATATTCTGAATTGTTGATTATTAACATATATTCACAGAACACAAATACAAGTCTGAAAATGCCGTTCACTTTTTCATTATAGGTTACTGTGGCTAACATATATTCACACCACAAAACACAGGAGTTGAAAGATATTTCTGTAAATAACCAGAAAAGCTAGTTGACTACTTAATTTAGATTTCTATCCGATTCTTTCCCATTGTTGCCCAAGCTTGGTGGGAAAGTCTATGCGCCGTTTTGTTTAGGGTAAGTGTAATTTCCTGTTTCGATTTCCGAGTGCTGTTAGGGTATGGAATTCTGACAAGTGAAATGATTTTTTTTTTTTTTTCAAATTGAATGGTTATTTTCTGTATTTTACTTTTAAAATTCAGTTTAATTACATATTCTAACAGAATAACTGAGCAAAATTAATTCTGAATATTCTAAATTGTTGATTATTAACATATATTCACAGAACACAAACACAAGTCTGAAAAGACAGTTCACATTTTCATTATAGGTTACTGTGGCTAACATATATTCACACCACAAAACATAGGAGTTGAAAGATATTTCTGTAAATAACCAGAAAAGCTAGTGGACTACTTAATTTACATTACTATCCGATTGGTTCTCTTGTATTAAGTCTTTCCCACTCTTGCCCAAGCTTGGTGGGAAAGTCTATGCGCCGTTTTGTTTAGGGTAAGTGTTATTTCCGGTTTCGAATTCCTATTGTTGTTAGGGTATGGAATTCTGACAAGTGAAATGATTTTTTTTTTTTTCAAATTGAATGGTTATTTTCTGTATTTTACTTTTAAAATTCAGTTTAATTACATATTCTAACAGAATAACAGCAAAATTAATGAATAAATAAAATGTGAATTTATTTTCAAACACTGTAGATTTCTCAGTAAGTCTTATCTTAAAGATATCTCTCTTATCTGGTCGCCAATTTGTTGTACCTAAGTGAGAAATCGTGTGTGTGTAGTAACGTGTTGGTTTAAAATATCTAATGGCTCTGTAAAATAACCAAATTCTAGCAGTGTTGTAACATTTCAGGTGAAATCTTCTCCACTAAAATTCTGGTTATTAATTTGATATACCCGATTTCTTTTGCTTCCAAGAGTTGACAGTTTCTTGATATATTTGAGGGCTTGCATGAACAAATAAGACTTTTAATTCACTGAGTCAAAAAAAATAAATAAATAAAATAAAATAACAAAAATCTGGTTAGTTTGTGGCATTAAATTTTACAAGGAGAAAAAAAAATGTTATGGTCTTACTTAAATTTGTATTTTGACTGTTGTCCTCTCATCCCGACTTTTTTTTTTTACAGTGGGGATATTTATATATTTTAACACAATTATTATATTAGATATTCTTTCCAACACAAAAAATAATTATGAATTCTTATTTCAAATGAATATAGGTCAGAAAGAAAGAAAGAAAATTGTAAAGAAAAAAAATGTTTACCTTCAAATAACTATTTTGGAATCACAGCAAGCAAGAAATTCATCACCTTTTCAAAGTTTTGAAATTACTACCCATTGTTTTCATCATTTGTTATCCTTTAAATGAAGAACGGTTCTGGCTATAAACTTTGTTAATGTTATTGATTTTCTATTCCAATGGCGGTCATTTTTTTTTTTTTTTTTGATACATTCATGCTGGTTTCTTGTTATCTGCACGCTACGATACCTTTTTATTTTCTACAACAAACGTTTTAAGAGTTTAAGTAACGTGATTGGCTAAAATATCAGCTGTTTGTCTCTGTAAAATAATCAAATTCTAACAGTCGTATTGTTAGAATTTGATACGACTGCTTTTCTAGTCTGGTGAAGGTATCTACAGATGTAGTAACAAATTGTCACTTATCAGTTCATTTTTACTTTATTCACAAAACTACAAATCCGTTATTTGGTATGGTCTCTGTTTTTAATTTCCTCATTACTAGAATGTACGGGTGGGTAAAGTTTTGAAATAAGTTTCGACTCGCAAGAAAAATAAAATGTTTACCTTTAAATAAATATTTATGATCACAGTAAGCAAGAAATTCATCAGCTTTTCAAAGTTTGGAAATTCATATCCATATTGTCAAAATGAAAAGAAAGAAAAAAAGTTAGAAAGAAAGAAAAATTGTATAGAAAAATATAATGTATACATTCAAATAACTATTTATGATCACAGCAAGCAAGAAATTCATCAGCTTTTCAAAGTTTGGAAATTCATACTCATATTGTTTTCATCATTTGGTATCATTTAAATGAAGAATGAGTATGGCTATTAAGTTTGTTAATGTTTTTGATTTTTCTCTTCCAAAGGCGAGTATTATTTCATATATAGATGTTGATTCATTTGTTATCTGCATGCTACGATACCATTTTTATTTTCTACAATAAACTTTTTTAGAGTTTAAGTAATGTGATAGGCTAAAATATCAGTTGTCTCTCTGTAAATAACCAAATTCTAACAGTCGTATTGTTTGAATTTGGTACGACTGTTTTTTTCTAGTCTGGTGAAGGTATCTACAGATGTAGTAACAAATTGTCACGTTTCAGTTCATTTGTACTTTATTCACCAAACTACAACTATGCGTTGTCAAGTTTTGAAAAAAAGAAAAAAACTTTCGACTGGCAGTGATATATTTTCAAACTTTTATCATGTACAAATATTTGAAAAGAAAAGAAAAATGTACCTTCTTTTCTTTTTTACATCAAGCTTTTTTAAGAGTTTGGTAACGTGATGAGTTAAAATATCTGCACTCTGTAAAATAACCAAATTTTTATCTTACTTTGTGTGGGAAAAGGTAAAATTTGTATTTATGTTATCTGGAGAGTACAAACCTTTTTTCTATACCAAACTTTAAGAGTTTAAGTCACGTTTTGGGTAAAATTATCTTCTTTCTCTCTGTAAAATCACAAAATTCTAACAGGTAGGATTTTCGAGTATGCGAAAGAAATGTTTACAGATAACTCAAAAAATGTCAATAGGTAGCATTAGACAAATTTCTAAATAATTAATTACAAGATATCAGGTTTCCCATGTTCCTGGCATTAATTTCACAGTAGTGATTTTTTTATACAATAATTAAACAGAATTGCATTAAGGTATAAAGTTATGGATTTAATTATCAAATTCTAAACTGAATAACTGAGTAAAAATTTCACTGTGGAAAACACAATACACATCTTTGTTCATTTAAGTTTTACAAATGCTTATTTTATTTTGCTGAAAAATATTACTTACAAAGAAAAAAAATCGAAACTTGTAATTACCTAAAAATATTTCACAATATTTAGTTTACACTATTTTCCTGAAGAAAGAAAATTTCAAAGACATTTGTGGTTCACTCATTATTTTACTTTACTGGACACAAACACCACAACACAAAACGATACGATAGTTGCACTGGATGAACGAATTGCAGTAACTGAAAAGACACTCGACTCAATTGTTTTTCCTTATAGTACTGTTTACCTGACCCTTTACCCTGACCGTTCCTTCCAAAATGAAACTTTCGCGCAGATGACTCACAGACATGTTTTCGCATGCTGGTGGATTGATGTGCGTTTATCTTACTTTGTGACATTATGGTACAAACTTTATCTCTGTGGCTCGAATTCATCCAAAGGAAGATGAGCGAGCTACCCATTTGTAGATATCTTTTAGTGATGTCACCTCAAACTGATAACCAAGGAGATGAACGATCTCGCCATTTGCAGATGTCCGAAATTGTTGGGATGGAAAAAAAAAATAGCATTATGTGTTGGGTGTGAAAGGGTAGTCGAGAGGTTGACAGTGGTCTTCCCTGCAAGGCTCCCCCACCCTCCCTCTCCTCCAGAAGATGTCTGCTCATCTAAGGGAGATGAGCTAGCTTGCCGTTTTCGGATTTCTTTTAGTCATGTCACCTCCAACTGATGCTAAATGCTCCCCCACCTCATACTCTAACCCCATCATCCCTCTCTCCTCCAGCAGATGTCTGCTCAGGCTAGCGGAGATGAGCGAGCTTATCATTTGCGGATATCTTTTAGTGATGTTACCTCCAACTGATACTGATAACTTTGGAGGAAAAAAAAATAGCATCAGGTTGTGGAAGTGAAAGGGTAGTCAAGAGGGTGACAGAGGTCTTCCCTGCAATACTCCCCATACCCCCCCTCTCCTCCAGAAGATGTCTGCTCAGCCTCGTGGAGATTTTCGGATATCTTTTAGTGATGTCACCTCCAACTGATACTGATAAGTTTTTAGGAAAACAAAATTAAAAAACGCGTTTTTTAATTTTGTTTAATTTAATTTAATTTTTAAAAAATAAAAAAACGCGTTTTTTCCTAAAAAATTATCAATAGAAAATCAATAACATTAACAAAGTTTATAGCCAGAACCGTTCTTCATTTAAAGGATAACAAATGATGAAAACAATATGGGTAGGAATTTCAAAACTTTGAAAAGGTGATGAATTTCTTGCTTGCTGTGATTCCAAAATAGTTATTTGAAGGTAAACATTTTTTTCTTTACCATTTTCTTTCTTTCTTTCTGAGCTATATTCATTTGAAATAAGAATACATAATTATTTTTTGTGTTGGAAAGAATATCTAATATAATAATTGTGTTTAAATATATAAATATCCCTACTGTAAAAAAAAAAAGAGTCGTGGTGAGAGGACAACAGTCAAAATACAAATTTAAATAAGACCATAACATTTTTTTTTCTCCTTGTAATATTTAATGCCACAAACTAACCAGATTTTTGTTATTTTATTTTATTTATTTATTTTTTTGACTCAGTGAATTAAAAGTCTTATTTGTTCATGCAAGCCCTCAAATATATCAAGAAACTGTCAACTCTTGGAAGCAAAAGAAATCGGGTATATTAAATTAATAACCAGAATTTTAGTGGAGAAGATTTCACCTGAAATGTTACAATACTGCTAGAATTTGGTTATTTTACAGAGCCATTAGATATTTTAAACCAACACGTTACAACACACACACGATTTCTCACTTAGGTACAACAAATTGGCGACCAGATAAGAGAGATATCTTTAAGATAAGACTTACTGAGAAATCTACAGTGTTTGAAAATAAATTCACATTTTATTTATTCATTAATTTTGCTCAGTTATTCTGTTAGAATATGTAATTAAACTGAATTTTAAAAGTAAAATACAGAAAATAACCATTCAATTTGAAAAAAAAAAATCATTTCACTTGTCAGAATTCCATACCCTAACAACAATCGGAATTCGAAACCGGAAATAACACTTACCCTAAACAAAACGGCGCATAGACTTTCCCACCAAGCTTGGGCAAGAGTGGGAAAGACTTAATACAAGAGAACCAATTGGATAGTAATGTAAATTAAGTAGTCCACTAGCTTTTCTGGTTATTTACAGAAATATCTTTCAACTCCTATGTTTTGTGGTGTGAATATATGTTAGCTACAGTAACCTATAATGAAAATGTGAACTGTCTTTTCAGACTCGTGTTTGTGTTCTGTGAATATATGTTAATAATCAACAATTTAGAATATTCAGAATTAATTTTGCTCAGTTATTCTGTTAGAATATGTAATTAAACTGAATTTTAAAGGTAAAATACAGAAAATTACCATTCAATTTGAAAAAAAAAAAAAAATCATTTCACTTGTCAGAATTCCATACCCTAACAGCACTCGGAAATCGAAACAGGAAATTACACTTACTCTAAACAAAACGGTGCATAGACTTTCCCACCAAGCTTGGGCAACAATGGGAAAGAATCGGATAGTAATCTAAATTAAGTAGTCAACTAGCTTTTCTGGTTATTTACAGAAATATCTTTCAACTCCTATGTTTTGTGTGTTTTGTAGTATGAATATATGTTAGCCACAGTAACCTATGATGAAAAAGTGAACAGCATTTTCAGACTTGTATTTGTGTTCTGTCAATATATGTTAATAATCAACAATTTAGAATATTCAGAATTAATTTTGCTCAGTTATTCTGTTAGAATATGACCTTTAAAAGTAAAATACAGAAAATAACCAATCAATTTTTGGAAAAAAAAAAATAATAATAATAATTTCACTTGTCAGAATTCCATACTCTAACAGCAATCGTAATTCGAAACCGGAAATAACACTTACCCTAAACAAAACGGCGGATAGACTTTCCCATCAAGGTTGGGCAACAGTGGGAAAGAATTAATATAGAGAACCAATCGGATACTAAAATAAATTAAGTAGTCCACTAGCTTTTCTGGTTATTTACAGAAATATCTTTCAACTCCTATGTTTTGTGTGTTTTGTGGTGTGAATATATGTTAGCCACAGTAATCTATAATGAAAAAGTGAAATGTCTTTTCAGACTTGTGTTTGTGTTCTGTGAATATATGTTAATCAACAATTTGGAATATTCAGAAAACCTAGATAGTACCAAGATGTTCCCATTCTGGAAAGAAATGCAAGTTTTTTTTTTTTTTTTTTAACTTGAACATAATAATTGTAATACAATAATCACTGTTCGTATGTTTTTTGGTAAGCGTAATTCTAATACTGAATAGTTTTTTTTTTTTTTTTCGTAAGAATAATCATAGGATACATATTAAAGTATCAACATGGATACATTAGCGACTTTTCATGTCTAACGTGTGTGTGTGTGTGTGATTAAGGACACCATTATAATTAAATTATTCAGAAAACCTAATCACACCCGTCATCACGACATACTCTAAGAATTCCCACCCTTTAACAGTAAAGAAATACCCCAAAATGTATTGGAAAATTAGTACAACCATCTATAGAAGAAAAAAAAATAATTATGTTTGAGTTACATAGCATATAATTAAATTATTCAGGAAACCTCGAAAGACTGTCGCCATCATGAGTTAAAAAAATATATATATATGTTTGAGTTACATAGCATATAATTAAATTAAATTATCATTCCAAACCCAATAACAACAAACATTCACGTCACGATTCCTTATCTTATCTTGATCTTGTCAGAAGTGTCCATCAATCACGACACGATTACTTATACACTAATATATCTTCCTTTCAATTCAAAACAATAATCACTTATTTACAACTAACAAATGACGTCACTTATCTACATCTCATAACAACAAACATTCACGTCACGATTCCTTATCTTATCTTGATCTTGTCACTAGTGTCCACCAATCACGGCACGATTCCTTATCTGTAATATATCTCCCTTTTCCATTCAAAACAACAACGTCACTTATTTACAAATAACAAATGACGTCACTTATCTACTTCTGAAAACAACACACACACACACGATACGATTCCTTATCTTATCTTGATCTTCATCTTGTCACTAGTGCACCACCAATCACAACACGAATCCTTATCTCTACCATCACCCATAATTCCATATGCGAACCAAAACACAAGAACTGAAGCCATTGACACATATGCCCACAGGGAAATTCCGAATATTCCATTCTCTATAACAACAAACATTCACGTCACGATTCCTTATCTTATCTTGATCTTGTCAGAAGCGTCCCACCAATCACAACACGAATCCTTATCTCTATCATCACCCATAAGGCCATACGCGAACCAAAACACAAGAACTGAAGCCATTGACACATGTGACCACAGGGGAATTCCAAACATTCCAGACCCATGACGTCACACACAATGACGTCATCAACTAATCACGTCACGATTCCTTATCTTATCTTGATCTTGTCAAAAGCGCCCGCACTACTACTACTTCCATGTGACAATGAAAATCACCTACTAATGCTACTGACGAATGTCTATGCCATATTGTTATTCGAATTCACAGGTTGGAGACTAAAGAGTCAACTTCATGAACTTAACCAAAGGCATGTAGGATCCTTGATTTAATAATAGCACCAAAGGAATTACCAAGAGCCTTTGTTGTGGAACAGAGATCATTCACCTTGGCGCTGGAGGATATCTTATATAATTTAATCTTTAAATTTATTTCAAGAAAATAAATATCAAAATTTGGAGTCATTTAGATGAATAACCCAGTTCTCAAATATGTAGAAAGAAAAGGGTGTTGGGGAAAAAAAAAGTATATGCTTAATAAATTAACTGTTTAAATTTGATTAGATATATAAGTGCACTCTTAAATAAACGGTTAATTATAGATTGTAAAGCTAAATTTGAATTCAAATCTAGCATGGAAAACCATGAATAACTAAAAGTGTTTAAGCATAACCAGCGACTCAGGATTAATTTTGAGTGAGACAACTATTTTAGCCTATCATTCCGAAATCAATAATTATTTTGCAAGTAATTCTGCAACGCTGGTTACACCCACCCACGAAATGTTGTACAGCCTCTTTCCTGAGTGGGAAACATAAAAAGAAGAAGAAAGAAATTAAAAGGAAAAAAAGTAGATTGGGCTTACTTATTTACGCTCCAGGGTCACTTTAATTCATTCAAGACACAACAAATGAAATGTTGTGATTGGAAGAGGAAGTTCTAGTTTCAAACCAACACGACACTTTTTTCCCTTTTTTTTCTTTTTCTTTTGAGGAGATCTGTTGCAAATTTTCTTTCGGCAAAATACATTTAACTCAATAAATTTGTGAATAAAAAAATAAATAGAAAAACTCATTAGAAAAATAATAATGTAAATTTCATCAAAATCTTCGATAATATGCTATATGTGTACTCGTTGATTAAAATGAACTAATATTAATGATTATTGAATGAGACAGTTAAGAAAGTGGTTGATAGGCAAGAATTAACATTTAGAACAGTGAGGCGATGGGGGTATAAAGGATTACTTAGGAGCGGAATACTTCCGAATTCAGTTTTAGACCTGTTGCTGTTTACTACATTGATTGGTGATTTAGGTTCGAACATTAATATTTAAGTTCAAGTATTATTAAAAGAAAGTTTTGGTAAATGCAATTTGTTGCTTTTATTTAATTAGAAAGGATACAGTTGAAGTTTTTAAGTTTAGGTAATGTGTAGGGTGGGCCATAATCATGGAACATGCCGTGGAAAGGGCCCGTCTTTGTGAAGCAGTTGCATAATTTTTTTTTATTTTTAACATCACCAGATTTTTTTATTAGTTATGAAAAACCACATCATGTAAATGTCTTTGAGTTTAGGCTTCACAAAGATGAGTCCTTTCTATGGAATTTCATGACTTATGAACCATCCTGAATATGTAATAGGAATCTCATGCACTGATTCACCTAGGCTGCATTAGAAGGCATAATAAAATGTTTGTGTGATTTTCCTCATAGCAATGCTACATTACTAGGAAATTATTATGGAGCTAGGTGGTTTCCTGTTGCCTTCCTTGTCCAGTAGTATTTTATGTGTGCATATGTGTTCGCAGAGCCTGGTTTTCCTATTCTGAGCCACGAAAAACCCGTTTCCTGGAGAAAACCCTCTACTTCTGTATGAGATTGGCTAACCTGATAAAGATTCTTCGCCTCATAGACGGGATTCGAACCTGGGTCTTTCCAACCAGTGGGCTCTGTCGAAACCAATTGAGCTAAGGGAGGTTCCACAAAAATAGTGAAGGAGAGAAAATAAACGTATGCCCGGATTTTACTGTTGGGGCTGAAACGTTTGACTCGCAACGACACAAACGGGTTATGGAATTATTGAATTCAGTTATTTTAAGAAATAATAAAGTACTAATGGTAGTTAAAATAGTAGAAGGCCACTTGTGTTAGGATTCAGTATTTTTATCAACGTTAGCATAGCACAACGTTGTGATCTATGAAAGAATTTAGTTTAGACATCACAATAATCACAAATTTTGGAAATTGTTGTCATTACATAGATCTTTGCTATTCTGTATTCTATATAGGTATGTTAAATTATTCTATCGGATTATGTTAATATTAACATTAAATAGAAGAAAAAAGTTAATCACGGAACGAAAGAGATATTTCTTTATAATTGGTAAAAGAGCTAATTATTAAAATGGTTTCTTATTTTATGGCTACTTTTGTTTTCGAAATATTATTCTGTAGAAAACATACTTAATATGAAAATTCGTAGGAAAAAATAGTTTGAATTTATGTTTGAAAATTAGACTATTGTAGCTCCTTTATGGTAAGAAAAATTGGTTTATCAAAAATAATAAATACAAATAAATCCTTTGACTTTTATTTTCCATATAACAAAAATTTCATCACACGACATCCTGTAATAACACCCTATAAAAATTCAGAAGTTTATTGACGTCTATCATATCACTCCTCTTTCTCCTACTAACCAGAATTTATAGCCCACATCAGTGGTGGACCAGGGGGGTGGGGATAGGGGCCCTGGCCTCCTTCAAAAGAAAAAGGAAAAATATATTTGAAAATTTTCCAAAAATCTTTTCCTAATTAAAATTAATTTTTTTATTTACGTTGTGTCGTGTCTTCTATTTCTATACTACTTATGAATTAGCGGTCACATAAGGTGGGAATACCCTGTAGCTCCCGGAATCACAGCCGCTGTGAACGCAAGGCGAACGAAGTAATGCTACTTAGTTTGCCTGAGCCTGGCCAGAGGAGATCACGGGTATCATGTATTGGCGATCACTGCAGATAATCAGTGATAGGCCGTATTCAATTTATAATGTGTATTCTCAAATAGTCTACTCAACTCTCTCTCCCCCCCCCCCCCCCCCCCAAGATTATATCCTGAGTGCGCCACTGGTCCACATACTCGCAATCTGTCCTCTTCTTTGCACTCTTTCCACAGTTTTTTATCCTCTTGGAACTCAGAGACCGAACTACGGACAGTAGTCCAGGTGTGGTTTTATCAAGACGTTGTAAAGAGGCAAAATGACTTCTTTATCCTTACATGTCAAGGTTCGCTTCAATATCACAATTATTCTCTGAGTTGTGTTTGCAATTTTTGATATAACCTTTGAACTTCGAAATCCTATCCACCGTTACGCCAAGATCCCTAACCTCATCAATTTCTTGTAGCATTACCCCCACTAATATAATACGTCGTTGGAAATCTTATATTTCCCACGATATGTTTCATCCTGTTAGCCTCCACTTCACACCAGAAAGCCTGAACTTCACTGTTGCACGGAATTTGATTTTATGTGTTTGTACTCCAGCTGGACTCAAGTCGCCTGATATTATTAGCGCTACCTCCCCCCTCTCCTATCTCTACTGGCAATCCTAAAAATACTATACCTTTACACTCCATCCCAGTTACATCTGATTCTGATAGTCAGGTTTCACTAATGCCTTGGGCCACAGCGTATTCAGTGAAGCAACGAACTTAACTCCTTTGCTCTTCCTTATGCTCCTGGCATTTGTGTTTCTTGTGTATAGACATAAGAAATTACCACGTGGCCTTTTGTACAACTTTCTTTTTTCCCTTTCCAGACACTCAAAAGGTCCGAACGCAAAGCATACATTTCCATCCCTTTTGCCAGATGCATAACCATGTTCAATGCCATTTATATCTTTATCAAGCTTGCATATCATAGCTGAACGTTAATGTGGAGCTGTAATAATAATAGACTATAATGGAACTATAAAGCATATGATTAAGATAAACTGTGAAACCAGCTTGTTGCTGTGCACTGATATGAGAAACTAAATAGTAAAGGAATTATTAGTGTTTTGGAAGTGGTCAGGGTGTGTTTGAAGGCAGGTGTAATCTAAGATTTAGGAGAATTAATTGTATGGGTGTGAAATGGATGACTGAAGCTTTAATGCGTGAGCTGGATAAAAGTAAACGGTTATGGAAGCTATATCTTGTGAAACGTGATGATCATTCACGTGAGCAGTACAAAAAAACAGGCCAGGGAAATGGCAGTCATGGTGAAGAAAGTTAAATCAGACTATGAAACGAAGCTAGCTGAACAGATTAAAAGAAATCCTAGAGAATTCTGTTGCCAGTTATGCAATCCTGACAGAGCCATTAGTTTTGTGGAAGTTGAGATGGATCTAGATGAAAGAGGAGGTGTTAAAAATATCGCAGGAGCTTGATGCTAATACTGCAGTAGGTTTCAATGCAGTGGCCGCTCGTATATAAGCACTGCGACACTGCAGCACCCCCAAGGAAAAAATGAAAAAATTAAATTTTGTTTGTGTTTATAAATAATAACAATGCTTACAACATTATATAAATACAGTACAATATGTTAAAGGTTACAGCTTATGTTTTGACATTGATTGAATAGTTAATAATTGGAATTGTTCGATTAACGCTTTATATTACGAAACAAATGCACTGCGATCTAACGCAGTGTCGGAATTATCATGTTCGGCCAATTGCAGCTAGACTCGCCGATATTCGTTTGCGCTTGTGACAAATGATTCCGACACTGCTCGTTTGGGCAGTGTCGCTTACAGATAAATCTTATGCTTGCGCGCGTTATTTCTGTGAGATACGAAACTTTTATTATTGGTACGTGTTCGTGGTGAGGGTGAACTATCGTTTGTAAATGTTATTTTATTTCGTTAAAATAACATATAATTATTTATTGAAGAATAATTTTGAAGACTCGACACTCATATATATATATATACACACACACACACAGGGTGTCCCACAATTCACGCAAGAAGTAATTTTGATAGAAAACACAGGTTTTTAATTAAAAATTGTAATTTCTTATTGATTCATGAAGTATACAGTATAGGGTTATGCATGGAATACCATATCGGGTAAATGGCCTCCACGGCTTTGCTGGCACATACGCACTCTTTTGTCGAAATTTTCCATGACCGTTTTGCATAAATGTGGCTGAATTTCGTTGATACAGCGCTCAATTTCCTCCTTCAAGGAGTGGGTGGTCGTGGGCTTGTTGGCATAAACCTTAGACTTCAAAAAACCCCAAAGAAAAAAGTCCAACGGCGTTAAGTCACATGATCTGGGCGGCCAATTCTGATCACCAAAACGGGATATTACACGACCAGGAAATGACTCATGCAGTAATTGAATTGTTTCTCGGGCTGTATGGCATGTGGCACCGTCTTGTTGAAACCACAGAGTCCACATCCATATCTTGCAATTTAGGCACAAAAATCTGGATTATCATGTCGCGATAGCGAGCACCATTAACTGTTATTGCCTTACCAGCCGCATTTTCGAAGAAGAATGGACCAATGATGCCTCCAGCCCTAAATCCGCACCAAACAGTGACACGTTGTGGATGCATTTGTTTCTCAACAATCACTCGTGGATTTTCTGAACCCCAAATGCGACAATTTCGTCGATTAACGAAGCCATCAAGATGAAAATGAGCCTCATCGCTGAAGATGATTTTGTTCGAAAAATAAGCATCCACTTGTTGTTGTTCCATAATCCATTCAACGAACTCTCTTCGCTGTGTGTGGTCATTTTTAATAATCCTGAACTCTCAGCTGTCACGCTGTCTTTTTTTTTTTCTCGTTGGCTTTACCGCACAAATGGCGTTAAATTTAAATCTTGCGTGAATTTTGGGACACCCTGTATATATATATATATATATATATATATATATATATATATAATTTTGGTATATCTTGAATACATGATATACCGAAGTTAAAAAACTTTCTACATCTATCTCTCATCCTGAGATTTTATATTTATAAGGTCAAAGCACCTTGTGGCACCGTTTTTTGGTAAAATACATAATGAGCTCTGCATTACTTCATCCTTAGCATTTTTAGGTCTGGCTCCCACTGACGAGACCTCAATAAAGGTCGAAACCGGTATGGGTAGTGACCATTGCCTTTAATGTTTAGCATCATACATCTCCGCAAGGGGATGTGCTTTACATTAAGGGGAAAATACTAAGAAAAGTGATCAGAGCCTTATCCATCTTTACCACGAGTTGCCTTGACTGGCACTACCATGAGTTACCTTGGACTTGCACTACTTGCAGCCGCAAACTTGACTTTCTTGTCTGTTTGCTTACTTGGGAAATAGGATTAAAACCAAGTTTATATAAAATTACTTGATATCTTGAATATATATATATATATATATATATATATATATATATATATATACACACACACGTACTAGGGGGACTCCTCCCCCCTGACGCCTACGGCGCCCAACCCCCCAGAGTTCCGGACTGATAGGCCGGTTCTCCTTGAATTCTGTTGATTCGAATTTTGAAGACTCGACACTCAGTGTAGCCCCCTGAGTTTCAAAACGTTTCAAATAACTTGACAAAAAACGTGACCCAAAAACGTTACAGAAAAAGGCTTATCATTTTATATTATAGGGTAGATTATATTTATTAAACCTTGGTTAAAATTTACATTTGATTAGCTGTAAACAAAGAAATATGTACACTTTAAAATGTATGTTAAACGTATGTTATGTATAACATAAAAACAAAAATAAAACAAAAACATAAGTAATAGGCGAAAGTCAGAAGGATAAGACATTTTCACATCATTATGGAAAAGGTAGTACACTTGTAGTAGCGGAGGAGGCACTGAAGCCAAAACTCGTCCAAAATTAAGCGCTTTTTTAATGGGCCATACAGGGTGCGATTTTCCTTCTACATAAGGAGAATCACTTTATCTTCTTCGGTCAACTGAAGGATATCATTTGGGTTCCAGTCGGCGTTGAATACTTTTAGAGTTCCCTGATAATGATATGCCAGTAGTAGTTGGCTGTTCAGCTTCCTGCTTAGGCTTCGCATGAGATGTAGCTCGAATTCGGTAGCTGAGAGAGATTCTGGTTTTCCCTTGTGTTCTTGAGATAAAAATTGTATATGATAGCTTTTGCCACAGTGAAAAGGAAGTTGCATTTTCTTAGTCTTCTTTGCTCTGTGTGTAGTAGATACACCAGCAATCTTCATGACCGTGCAGGAGGTTACAGGCAGTGTCCAGTGCGTATGTGATGATCCCTTTATTGACAGGACAGATCAGGTAGGTGTGTTCCAAGGTACACAAGGTTACTGAACAGACAGAGATCCGATGCTTTAACTTGAAATTTGTGGAGTTAAGTTGGGATAGGTAAGATGTGCCACAAGTTCCACTCTATGTCTGCTGGCCTGGTAAACTTTTTCCTGCAGGGAAAATCGCATCGAAATTTGAGTCACGTCTGTATATATATGCAGGTGAGTTTGAGGATTGAGATATTGATGGAGGTGCAAAACGTGAATTGGAGGTATTGAAGTGAGGTGGTGGTATACTTTTTTGAAATTAGTACACAGTAGCGAAGATAGGTTTCAGATGACGATTTGAAAGGTGCGTTCTTAAGAATTTCTGGTCGAAATTCGAATTTCTTGTGGTGTACTGATGTTTAGGAAGGCGTTTGTAATGGTCGTTTGAACTTGTTGATATTGCTTTGGTGGTTTTCCAGTGGTAAACTTTGGGAGGTTTTCCAGTGGTAAACTTTGGGAGGTTTTCCATTGCTGTTTCTGGATCAAAAGGTCTCCAATAGTTCTTATACCTGCCCAGCTCCAGGTAGCAAAGAGAAAAGATTGGCTGGTTTCAGGACTTTTAATGTTTCTGTTTGAGAACAGAGGCTTTATGAACATTGCTTCCTGGGATGACCTAGTTAGCGTATGATGAGGTTCTGCGCTTTTTCAGATTGTCAAGCATCGTGGTAGATTGGAGAGTTCTGAAGGTGCCAGTGCGTTGACCATTTAGAGGATTGTGGATAACTTAAGTCACTTTGTGGCGTCCCCCAGAATATATTTGAGAGTTGTCATATAGGTCTGGTTAGTCTGGAGTGTCCTAAGGAGAAAGAAAATCCTGAAGGAGATAATGTTTGTTTCAAGGGAAATTAGACCCTGGCCTAACTTATTGAATGATTTACATAGTTCTGAGTAGGTTGTCCATTTTGTTTCAGAGGAATCGTGTTATCGACTTCTGGATCTGACGGATGAAGGCTTCATACTTTGAAGATGTGCCATAGCACGCTAGCAGCCAACTAGTTGATGAATAGCACTCTTCCCTTAAATGAGGAAGTTGCTCGTATGTTGTTCCATTTACCTAGTATCTGTTTAGAGCTGTGATGTAATTGTGTCCAGATGAGTGAATTCTAAGCTTGGGTGTTACTGAGGTTAATGCCTAAGTATTTTTGCCCTTCACTTGACCAGTAGCATTTGATTGGAGAGTCTGTTCTTGCCCACGACCCCGAAGACTTTTCAGAATTTTTAACGTTCCCCCTAGAAGCTGCTTCATATAGTGTATAAACTGTGTGGATTGCTTTAATTTCTTTATCATTGTGTATCATGATTGACATCATCTATATATGCTGATACACTGATCTTCATATGCAGTTGCTGTATGTTGGTTGGTTTAGAAATCATGGTATTGTGTCTCAGGAAAGGTTCGATGGCTAGTATGTACAGTTGTCCAGAAAGCGGGCCGCCTTCTTCGATCCTTCGAGAGTGGCAATATGCAGGTGAGTTGGTTGTTTATCTTTAGGCAAAAATGTGCTCTGTATAATGCTTGGAGTGTTTGAATAATGGGAGGCCGTATCCGAATCTCTTAGTACTTCGAAGAGGTATTCATATTCTACTTTGACAAAGACATTTTCCTGGTCAAAACTGATTAGCGCTAAATTTTCGTTCTGGCAGTTTGCGATGTGAATTAGATCCCTGATTAAATGGAAGTTATCATAGATTGAACTTTCTGACACTGCATATGTTTGATAGTGGCCAATAACATCAGGTAATGTGGGCTTCAGGTGGTTTGCAGTTACATTAGAGATGATTTTCAGGTCTATAGTCTCCTTTCTTGGAATGAGATGTGCAATTGAGGTTGTAACGGATTGTGGAAGCTCATTTAGGTAACACTCTTACTGCAATATAAGGAATGGTCCTCGCTAATTCCAGAATGCTTGGAAGAACTTAGAAGTGAATCTGTTCTGGCCACAGGATTTGCTCTTTGGCAGAGATTTGTTCTTCAGTTCTTTCAGGATAAGAGGTTTCTCCAGGTTGTTTTGTAATGCAGAAGAGACTGTTGTTCCTCTCAGTATTTCATGGATAGCATTAGTAGAGATTCCTATGGAAATATATGTTATTTTGTAGTATTTCACCATTTCAGATGTAATTTTATTTGTTCTTATGTAATGTTACTGTCCTGTAATCGAATGGTTGAGATGAATGCCTGGCTGTTTTTTTTTCCTTTTTTTTCCCCCTACAATGAAGAAGTCCTTTGTGGGGGAATCTGACAGGTTTATATTTGTGTACCGTAATCTAAGGAGAGCACCTTTGGCAGACTGTTCTAAGTGCTTATATTGCTTGGAGAATTGATTTGCATTCTGAACTTTCTTCTGTGAGGAACTGAAGCTGATCGTCAAGTTATGTAATGGTGATGTTCCTATTTTGATGTCTGTACACTCATTTGAGATTTCAGGTTTGGTCACCATGATTTTATGGGTTCTGTTGTATCTCTTGTTTCAGTAAGGTTGGATAACATGGCCTGGAGATTCTCTACATATTCTGATTCTCGTAGGAGGGTGTTAAAGATCCAATAGGCGCTTCCTGGTTTGGATGCCTCGTGGGTAATGATAATTCCAATGTAATGATGCAATGGTCTCATATGTCTGCCACGAGCCAGACTTTACAGAATTTAACTTTGTCCCAGATGCTTGTGCATATAGTGTGGATTGCTACACTATGTGCTACACTATAACTGTGTGGATTGCTTTCACTTCTTTATTATTGCATATCACGATTGTGACATCATCTGCATATACTGATAGGATGATCTTCATATGTAGTTTTTGTATGTTGGTTCTTTTGGAAATCACGGTGTTGCATATTTTCTCAGGAAATGTGTTAATTCTGGAATTTGTGAAGAACTATTTCCCAAAATAGGGATACTTTTAAGTCCATTGTTTCTATTTAGATTTGGTCAATGCAGCAGTCTTACAACCATCTTTGTATAAACGTTCCAAGAGATTATTACTTTTATAGAGAACCTTAATTTTCTTCGAAAGAACTCGGGGTATGGCGGTGATAGATAAACGTCTACCTTTAGACCCACCCTAGAGTGTATCAAATTTCTTGAAAATGTGGATTATCCTATTTTGGCAAAACAGATAGATCTGCAGCTGGGTTTCGTAATGAACATGTAGACTATTCAAGTTCCATGAGCCAGAGAAATAGGGACTTACAGAGCATCCTATTAACCACTCGACACCAAATTCTTTGGAAGAAAAGTTCTTCATAAAAGTAATAATCTCATGAAACGTTTATACAATGAGAGTCGAAGACCTTACTGCATCGACCAAATCTAAATAGAAATAATAGATTTAGGAGGGGTATTCCCTCTTATGGGAAATAGTTCTTCACAAATTCCAGAATTAAATTCACTGTGCGTGCGTTCGTGTGTGTGTGTGTGTAAAGGCGCCTGTGTAGCTCAGTGGAAGTGGCGTTTGCGTTCCTCAGTGCTAAACCTCCCGAAGAAAGAGCTTCCCCAGTCGATTCTAGTCTCTGATAGAGGAACTTTTTCTAAGCTTTTTTCAACCGGTTCCCGAGTTAATTATACAATGAGAGTTGAAGACCTTACTGCATCGACCAAATCTAAATAGAAATAAATAGATTCAGGAGGGATATTCCCTCTTATGGGAAATAGTTCTTCACAAATTCTAGAATTAAATTCACTGTGTGTGTGTGTGTGTGTGTGTGTGTGTGTGTGTGTGTGTGTGTGTGTGTGTGTGTGTGTGTGTGTGTGTTTAAAAGGGCCTGTTTAGCTCAGTGGAAGTGGTGTTTGCGCTCCTCAGCACTAAACCTCCCGAAGAAAGAGCTTCACTAGTCGATTCTAGTCTCTGATAGAGGAACTTTTTCTAAGCTTTTTTTTTTTCAACCGGTTCCCGAGTTAGTTCATTTCTGGCACAGACAAGCATTTTTTTTTCCCTCCTGGAAACTAGAGATTTTTGTCCAGTAAACTCAAGAAAATCGACCGTAGAACCCACATTGAGCCGTCTCTTCACTACCGGCCGCTTAAATTAGTGATAGCCTTGGGCCAGCTATCTCTTGCTACCAGTGAAGATTGAACTGCTCACTCAGTCTCCAAAAAAGTTAGATAAGGTTAAAACAGTCTCACTTACTCCCTATAAGGAAATAAATAAATAAATATATATATATATATATATATAGAGAGAGAGAGAGAGAGAGAGAGAGAGAGCACTCACATCTAGAACATTCTGTAAGAGGAGCTCTAATATGAACACGATGCAGGCACAACAACTTCACAGACGCACGCATAAAGCATTTCTTTTCACTGGCAAAACGCCAACAAGAGTTCACCATTTCTCAATAACAACATCGTGGAAGTATTATAGAAGATCATGATGCAATCCTCTTATATGCCTTGAAGTACTTTAAAACTTATACCAAGCTTATACCACAACATCTATCGATGCCACTGATGTGAAACCTCAGTAGCCCTTTCTAATATAACCTGATGTAACCTTTTCTGATGTGAAAACACTCTCACTAACGATGCAGCACAAGACAGAACTTCCTATCACGCCACGCGATTGGACAACCGCCTGTACTTCTTTACCAAAAGATAAATCTGGCATAGACTGACTCACCACTGAATATTACCAGTCCTGGGAATAGCTTGAACCTATCCCCTACAGAGTATATGGCAAAGCCACTACCATTAGCTTCCCTCCCAATACGGCATCTTTTATAATGCTTATCACAAAAGGAGATGTTACAAAATTAGGACTCTGGCGACCCATCCCCATTATAAACACCGACTGTACACTAATATCAAAAGCCATTGCCAACAAACCCAAACCCGTACTAAACATAATAATAGATGGATAGTTTTGGGACAGAGCTATTCTGTCCCAAAAACTATCCATCCACGAAAATCTACACCTCATAAGGGATCTGATAAGCATAGCTAACAACAAGAGTGAAACTATGGATCTTGTAACACTAGAATAAGAAAAAGCTTCCGACTGCATTTAACATTGAATATCTCTACCTATTCAATTGCTTGAAAGTTTGCCTGGGCATCATTGAAGCCATGACGATGTTATGCCAAAGCATACTTTTGCATGATCTGGCATAGACCATGCAAAAGTCTATGCCAGATATGGTGAGGCTTGTTTATTTTGAAAATAAACAACAGCCGCACCATATCTATACCATACACCAGAGGTTTTTAAACAAGGCTGTCTACTTTTCAGTCTCCTTTACACAATCGCTATAGAGTTCTTTCTGCACAGAGTGAATTTGTTGTTTAGGTCATCTTGTCCTATACTTTCTTACCAAGCCATAACCCTGACAGCATATGCTGATGATGTTACAGTTATAGCGTGCAAAGAGGAAGATTTCTGTAACATACAGAGCATTTCCACAGCACCAAGCAGCTTCAGGTTTTATGTGAATTAAGCCAAACGTAATTCACATAAAACCACAGGGCTGGTGTGGCAAACGGAAAAATTGATCCTACTCCCCTGTCTGGTCGGTGGTCTGCAGAGAGAAACAAATACCGTACTTGGGAGTTTACCTAAGAAACACGCTCTCTTACGTGGATAAGAACTGGGAAACACATACGTTTCAAGTAAGTACTAGGAAAGTGTGCAGCAATACGAGCCTCTTCCTCCATAAGAGGAAGAGCAATAATTGTTAATCCAATATCTCCCAGTTTCCTTTGGCATATGCTAAAGATTCTCACGCCACCAGTGCAATTTACCAAACAACTGTCTAGCGATTCATATGAAACCAAACAAAGTGGCTTTCCTACTCCAAGCTAAGTATTTCTCTTAAAGGAGGAGGATAAAACTTGATATCTGTTGACCATAGGATAACGTTTTTCACTCACTTTTTTCCTTAATACCAAACACGAGGAAATGGCACACAAACGCACCACCGAATACATTTTCAGTTCTGCCACTAGAGGTTTCTCTTTCTCCACAACTTTAAGAATGACAATGGCCTGCCAGTAAATCACAAATTTCTAAAAAAATGTCTTTCGAAAATGAAGGAATTTAAACCTCGGCACACAGTGAGGACAGCTTTCCTTCCTGAAATCCATCTTCCACAACATCATGGTAAGGAACCTCATCACTCAGAGAGAGATTTTCTCTCCTCCATGGAGCTGATGAGGTGTGAGAGTCTTCGGTGACTCTTTCTTTCTCTGAGCCTTACCTGGCACTTTCCAAAATCACTCCCAAACTTGGAATACAGGAATTAAACCGAGCAGATAGACATTGTGCCATGTCTATTTCTAAATCTCTCTCTGAGTGATGAGGTTCCTTACCATGATGTTGTGGAAGATGGGTTTCATGATGATTTCAGGAAGGAAAGCTGTCCTCACTGTGTGCCGAGGTTTAAATTCCTTCATTTTCGAAAGACATTTTTTTAGAAATTTGTGATTTACTGGCAGGCCATTGTCATTCTTAAAGTTGTGGAGAAAGAGAGACCTCTAGTGGCAGAACTGAAAATGTATTCGGTGGTGCGTTTGTGTGCCATTTCCTCGTGTTTGGTATTAAGAAAAAAAGTGAGTGAAAAACGTTATCCTATGGTCAACAGATATCAAGTTTTATCCTCCTCCTTTATCTCCGAATACAAGACCAGATATCAGCACAACAGTTTCACTGAGAGAGACAGCTGACCATCTCCTTGCATCCATTAAACAAAATTTGAGAAGTCGTATCGTTCATGGGTATCATCATCACAGGCAAAACAATAGTCTAGATATTTTCCACCAAGACGAATCAACCCCTGGCTTAGCAGGGCGACTCCGTCATAATCCACTTTTTCAACTTAAAAATATCATCTTCAAGTACTATCACTGCCACCTCCCAAAAAAGAAAGAAGAAAGAGATTTTTCTGCTGTTAAACGGAAAAGTGTGAATAATGATCATGTAACTATTACTTTCATGTAAATTTGTAATATTATCTTATAGTGCAATAACAGTTACTATAACAGAGTGTAATATCGTCTTATCCATTCCATTTACTCGTCCGTCCAAGGACGGGTTGAGTCTCCTCCTAATGAGGGGTTTACTGGCGTACTAATGCAGTCGGCTCGCCACTCCTCTGCCGCATCCCGTAAGGGCGGTATTCTTGACTGTAATCTGTGTGTTTTCACAGGGCCGGTTTGCCTGCTTGCGGGATGAAAAACCCCAGATAAACTAGGGAAAAAACCCTGCTGCCCAGGCTCAAGGCCAGCTAACTTGGCTGTGACTGAGGAAGATCCTTAAGCTCTTCGCGTCGTCGACGGGAACAATCAATGAGCATGTAAACCTCTCTGCCTGACAGCAGAAAATCAATGCCGGTTAATCCTTGTGCATCTTCTTTGAGTGTCAACTCCTATCGGAGGTCGACGACCACCTTGGCAAATTTTGAGCGATCCTCAGCCACTCTGAACAGTCCCTCAGAGTTCATGCCAGACCACTGATGTCTGCTAGCCAAGATTTTCATCTTTGTCCTCTTCTTTCAATTATCTTCCCTTGTATAGTCAGTTGAAGTATCTTATATTTTTCATTACGAAGTAGTTAACCAAGATATGCAGTTGTCCTTTTTTATAGTATCTAAAAGTTCACGTGATTTTCCCCATTTGTTCCTCTACTTCCTGATTTGACGTTTTTATTGTCCATAGGATTTTTAACATTCGTCTGTATAACCACATCTCAAAGGCATCAAGTTTTATTTATTTATTTATTTTTTACTGATGTCTTCAAGGTCCACATTTCTGCACCCTACAGCAATACAGACCATACACAGCATTTAACCATTCATAATCTAAGCGCCAAATTTAAATTGCATTTACGCAATGTTGGTTTCATTAGGAGAAAATTTTTTCTTGCCATTTCAATTCTAACTTTTATTTCCATTTCTGGATTGCATTCTTCATTTAACCAGCATCCGAGATATTTAAACCTTGTCATTCTTTCTATTTGTTAACCATTTAACAAAAGTGCTGAAAATTAAGAATTGGTTTCTTGCTTATGACCATGGATTTAGTTTTAGTGATATTTATTTTTAATCCCATTTTTTCACACTCTTCGTGCACTAGTTCCAGAAGATTCTGAAGATCCAGAATATTGTCAGCCAGGAGAGCTGTGTCAGCATATCGGATGTTGCTGATGATTTCACCATTTACATTAATCCCTTCCTCTCTTTTAAGATTTTGTGAAATATGGCTTCTGAGTATATGTAAAAAGGAGAGGTGACATCACACATCCTTGTCTTACTCCTCGTTTGATGTTAATGGAGTCTGTAATAATGTCATCAACTTGAACAGATGCCTTTTGGTTCCAATATAAGTTTTCAGTGATCCTGATGACTTTACCATCTAATCCAGTTCTTAATAGTGCAATCATTTTAGTATGTTGGACTTTGTCAAATGCATTCTCGAAGGTCGATGAAGCAAATTAATACTTCCTTGTTTTGGTCACTACATTTTTGGAATAAGATTCGAGAACGGAAAAGAGCCTCTCTCGTTCCCAAACTTTCTAAAGCCTAATTGGGTATCACTGATGGTGTCTTCGCATTTTCTGTATATTCTTTTTTGAATTATTTTCAGAAACATTTTGAGAATGACTCATTAGGCTGATCATTCTATAGTCATTACAAGTTTCGCATTTGCTTTTTTGGGTAGCATGGTGAAGGTTGACTGTAACCAGTCTTGTGGGATTACTCCTATCGTAGATCTTATTAAATAGCTTTACTATTTCTGCTGGTATTCTATCAGGACCTAAGGCTTTACCATTTTTAGCTGAGTTCAGCACACATTCTACCTCTGATCTTAGAATGCATGGACCTTGCATCTGTTTATAAGTATTTTCTGGATTGTCTGTTATCAGTAAAGAGTTCATCTACATCGAGGTCTCTTTCTTTCTTTTGTGTACATTAAAACTGTCATGCTTTGCCTGTAGAATTTGTTTCTTTACATTTTTCATTCATTCAGTTTCTTTTGCTTCTTTGATCTTGCCTTTAGTAATTTTCTGAACCTCTATATTTTGTTGGACTATGATTTTTATATGATCTGCGTTGCTCCAAGAGAGAACGAATTTCATTTCGTCACTTATCCAATCCTTTTTTTCTGCTCTATCAGGACAAGGTATTGGTACATTTATCTATGAAGACAGATTTTAATTTATCCTATGATTCATCAACCCTCATGACGTCATCAATTTTACATAAGATTGTTATTTTTGATATATATTAATTGGCAAGACCGCAAGGACGATCAGATTTCATTACACGTGAATGAATCTGACTCACCACATGCTGAAGAAGATTAGCATGTTATTTCTCCTGACATCTTTGCTGGCTGCTGGGGTCATGGAGGAGCCTATGTTTGTTAGAGGAGAATTTCAGGTGGAGTCCTTGGAGTTGAAAGATGCCCATGGCTTGTTTCCCAAGGATATTTCTAAGAGATCTGATTATTCAGAGGTAGAGAATAAATTATAAATATATGACCATCCATGGATTCTTGTATCCATTCCTTCAGCTGATCTGCAGCGAAGGATTGCATTGAGGGAATCCACTGCTTCCAGTCTAATACTATTGGGCCTTCCCTTGGTGCCTTCTGATGGAAATTTACATGAAAATAAGTGTGGTTCTACCAAGAATGGAAGAAAGGCAATGGAAAGGAGAAACTTTAGTAAAAAGCAGAAGAGGAACTTCAAATCAAGTGATTGTATTTTATATGGTGTTGTCGTCAGAGATACTGAGTCCATAAAACCCAAGTGTATTAGCAACATCTGATAAGGAAAGAAAATGAGCAAAAAATGGCAGTAAGATAACTGGAACAACATCTGGCAATTCAGAGGATTTTAGTGGACGTCCACAAAGTTTAATCAACGGACTAAGTAACAGTACATCTCTTTTTTTTCTGTCTACTAGTACTTAAGATATAGTGTTCAAAAATAATGTTAAATGTTTGTTTGATGTATGCTTTAGCCATTAAAAACATAGTATAAGATAAAGAAAGATTTTTATATATGCGAAAAAAAGGCGAAATGTGCATGAAAGTGAAATGATTCTGGAATGAGTGAAGAGCAAACTGTGGAACCGCGATTTTAAAGAGACTTGGGGTGCCCGGAGCTCATTATAGACAGCACAACATAGCAATATTGCCACCAGTTGGTGACAGTGATCATATTGTCCTGACCCGGGAAGTATGAAAGCATCCAGAGTGAAAGGATACATGTGGAACTATAGGACAGGAGATTATGGGAGACTCAGAAAACAGCTTGAAGGAGTTCGGTGGGAAAAAGAACTTGAAAGAAAAGAAATTAATATGGCATGGGTCATAAAAAATTAGCTAACACCTTTTATTCTATTATAGGGAGTAAGTGATGTCTATGTAGCTCAGTGGAAATGGCACTTGCATCCTCTTCACTAAGCCACACGAAGATCAACTTAAGTCAAGTCTAGTCGCCAACTGGAGGAACTTATTCTAAGCCTTTCTTCAACTGGTTCCCGAGTCAGTCAGCCTCTGGCACGCGAATTTTTCCCCTGTAAACTCAAGAAATTTGACAGTGGAATCCGCATTATTTTCAGACAAAAAAAAACATATCATGTTAGGGTTAGGTACAAAGAGATGGCAGCACTTGTTGCCTGTCTCATCATCGGTTGACGTTTATAATTATGATAGTCTTGGGTCAGCTATCTTTAATTGACTGCTGGTGGAAATTAAACTGCCCACGCAGTCTCCAAAAGCGTAGGTCATAGTTAAGGGATATTGGTGGATAAAATAATTGAAGTTCAAGGGAAATATTGCAAAAGTGATAAAAACAGCCCAAAGAAATGCCAGTATACTAAAGAGAACACTAACAAATAGAGATAATGATGTGGTCATTTCACTGTAGAAATCTTTGATTAGACCACATCTGGACTACTACGCATCGATTTGGTCGCCTGCATTCCTAGGTGAGAAGCAAGCTCTGGAAAAAAGTTCAGAGGAGAATAACAAAAGCAGTATCGGGATTGTGAAATATTGACTGAGGACAGGTTGAGAGACTGTCGACTAGTAAACAAGCGGGAGAGGGGCGATACAGTTGAGACATAAATTGTTAAGAGGTGCTTATCAAATAGATACCTAGGATATTTTTCGAAGGGTTGAAGGAGAGAAGGGGATAGAGACAAGAGGTCATATATATATATATATATATATATATATATATATATATATATATATATATATATATACATACATACGCGAGGGTGGTCTGAAAAGTTCTAGGCATAACAATGAAAAAACGAATTTATAATTTCAAATTTCTTTTCAACATAATCTCCCTTAAGACATACATTTATTCCAGCGATGTTCCATCGCCCTAATCCCGTCCCCGTAATGCTTCTCCGTAAGATCTGCAAAATACCCCTCTACAGCTGCAATTACCTCTTGATTCGAATTAAAACGCTGACCAGCGAGGAAGAGTTTTAGTTTTGGGAAGAGATAGAAGTCAGAGGGAGCCAAATCTGGGGAATAGAGTGAATGTACCAACAATTCATAGTGCAGATCCCTTAATTTTCCCATTTCCAAAACACCCTTGTGGGCAGGTGCATTGTCCTCATGAAAGATGATTTTTTTCTTCTGCAAACCGGGTCTTTTCTCACGAATTTTTTCGTCTAGTTTGGTTAAAAGATCGGAATAATATTACACTGTTATTGTTTTACCCTTTTCAAGATAATTAATAAACAAAATACCTTTAGCATCCCAAAACACCAATGCCATGACCTTTCCTGCTGATGGAACCGACTGTCTTCTTTAGCTCTGAGCAACCCTCTTCTCTCCACTGTTTTGACTGCTGTTTGGATTCTGGTGTGTAATGGTGAATCCAAGTCTCATCCATAGTAATAAATCAATGCACAAAATCAGTTTTATTCTTGTTAAAACGCTCCAAGCGCTGTTCAGAGATTTTAATGCGAGTGCGTTTTTGATCTGCTGTGAGCAAGCGCGGCACCTATCTTGCGCAAAGCTTTTTCATTTGCAATTCTTCATGCAAAATATATCATACACGTTCTTTTGAAATGCTTGTAGTCTCAGCAATTTCACTCACTTTGGCTCTCTGGTCATACAATACCATATCGTGCACTTGATCATTGATTTTTGTTATTACATTTTTTGGACGTCCACATGAATCAACTTCAAGGCTAGTATGTCCACGTTTAAACTTGGCAGCCAATTTCTTAATTGTCGAAAACGAAGGAGAAGAGTGCCCATAAACTTTTATGAACTTCGAATGAATTTCTTTTGGAGTTAAACCTTCTTTTACAAAGAATTTTATAACCACATGCTACTCATTTTATCCATTTCAAGGGATACTGACAATACTTTTGCTTCAGACAGCTGTATAAAACAGACTACTCGATAGAATGACTTTCAATTTCACATGGATGCCTATGATAAATGTACCAACTGAGAAAAACAAAATCGTGCTGATAGTATTGTCATAAAATAATAATAAAATAATACAAGTTTCTGTTCTTTTTGAGTCACTGAAGATGCCCTTGATACTAACGGGGAAAATTTTTATACTATTAAAAAGTGTAGCTCAGTGGATGTGGCGTTGCACACCACGGCGCTTGGCTGCACGAAGGAAGACTTGGTTTTGAGTCTAGTCGGCGACTAGAGGAACTTTTTCTAAGCCTTTTTTCGACCGGTTCCCGAGTTAGTCGATCTCTGGCACGGGCAAGCGGATTTTTCCTCCCGGAAACTCGGGTTTTTCGTCCCGTAAACTCAAGAAAATCGACCGTAGAACCCACATTATTTCAGACATTAAATACCACGAGATGGCAGCACATTTGAGCCGTCTCTCTTCACTGTGTACCGGTTATTAGTGTTAGCCTTGGGCCATCTATCTCTGGTTGGTACCAGTGGAGATTGAACTGCCCACTCAGTCTCCAAAAGTTAGATAGGGCTAAATGGTCTCGCCTACTCCCGTATACGGGAATAAAAAGGCGTTAGCTGATTTTTTTTTATTAAAAATATTTGCGTAAGGTAAATCCTTTTTATATTATTTATTTTTTTAAATATTTAGACAAATGATCTATGTTCCCCCATTTGTATTCTTGCTGGGCCCGAAAAAGGGGAAGGTCTGGTATTAACAAAACTATTGCCTGATTTCTCGTCTTCCAATAGGGGAATACTAAGATTATCATAAGTACTGTCATTGTTCAAAATACAAATGAGAAATTTTATGAGCATATTTCTAGTTATATTTTTGTGACTAGGTGCCAAGAGAAAACTTATTAAAACAGTTAAAGTATGTTTAAGTTGTAAGTCAGAATTCAAGGAGATACAGGAAGATGGTTTGTAAAATCACGTATGAGATATGGGTGCATAATATTTCCACTTATATGCATCATTTTTATGGATCACATTGTGAAGGAAGTTCTAACTAAACCTGATATTCAACATTGAAGATATCAATCTTTTATTTTATTCCAATAGTTTTATACTCCTAAATGAAGCAAGTGCAAGCCTGCAAGATTCCTTAACTAAATTGAATAACTAACAAGTTTGGGATGAAAATCAGACAGTGAAAATAGGCAATAATATTATGAACTTCAGATGAATTCTGAATGGAGAACCTATAGAACAAGTAAAACATTACAACTATTTAACTGTTTAGGCAAAACTGTTAATGAAGATGGCAAATGATTTTTATGGAAGTAGATAACAGAATAAGGAAGGCTAATATGATAGTGAGTCATCTGTTAAAAAGACTAAAAAAGGTGTTCATTAAAAAGACTAAACTAAACAAAACGCTAAAACTAGCTATAGAAAATAGTATTCATGCAGGTTATAAGTTATGGACCTGAGAGCTAGTTCTGAAATAAAATAGTGCTGATTAAAGAATGGAGACCACAGATTCGAAAGTTCTGAGAAAAATTAGGCAAGTGAACAGATGACATCAATGGCATTATCATATTAAAAATGTAGATATTAGGAAGGAACTTGGCATTGTTAGCATTCGAGAATATATGAATAGAGCTGATCTGTGATTTAGTAAGTTAAACAGAATGGAAGAGAAAAGATTAGCAAAACATGTTTCATGGCAAGAAAAAAATCCAGAGGAAGACGTAGGTCCACGATGTAGGTGTATCGATGCAGTTAGAAGAGCCTTTAGAAGAGAAATAAAATATCTGACAATATTCAGACAAGTAATAGACTATTTGAGGAGAATTTTCAATAAGAAGTTATTAATGTAAACTTTTCACGTAGTGTTATCCTCCTTACATCTCTTGAGAATTCGTATCAAGAATTTGATTATGGCAATGGTATTTTCCTGATAAATGTTAATTTTAATTATTTCATATATATGGATTACATCGATGTAATAATTTTAACCGAATTCCGAAAATGCTTGAATTTTGATCTCAGCTTATCGAGAGGAGAAAAAAACTGGATAATCATAAGCCTTACAGCATACGCTGCTGGTTATTATTGACTCACGCTTAAGGTAATTCCCCTCCCCCCCCCGTCATGTTAGTAGGGATACTAAACTTAATATATTGAGCAGAAGCTTATTCATACTCTTAGGCATTTCACGTAGTTGCAATACTTTCTCCCGCTACTACCACCATCGTACTTAAAATGACTGGTAGATATACGATGTGCTGGGAAGATCGGAAGATTGAATGAGTCATAATTTCGAGCGTGGTGGTTCATTTCGTTCCCGTCGATCAATAACACTGCAGGCGCTGTTGCAGACAGTAGTGTTTACGAATTATCAATACTATTACGTATATGTTTAATGTTTTTTTTTTTTGTTTGTTTTACATTCGATATAATATAAATTATTATGCTTATTGAATTGTATCGAGGTACTAGAGTTCAAGAAATTAATAAACGATAATAGTTACGACAGATTTTACCTTCTGTGTTCTTAATTCTTTGAATAATAATAAAAATGAAAGGGCACTCTAGTTTTTCATGCAGCCATCTTTGTGAAGTGTAATATATGGGAAAATTAATGTTTATGAAATTACTGTGTACCTTGAAAGTGTATTCAAATAAAATGCACGACTGTAATTATTCTTTAATCATTAATTCATTATTAATTAATAAAAGCATTTGTAGTATTTATTGTTGGGCTATTAGAAAAGTGAAATAAACCATCTTCCGTATTATAAAAATTTCTCTTTTAAACGATTTATTATTATTATTACATAGCACCTCCAGGGAGTACAAGGACTCATCAAGGGAGGTCACCTACTCCACAACTGTCCGTCTCCACCACTCAATTACGTTCATCAGCTACACCAACGCCATCTACTGCCGACCACCACTAGTATTTTTCAAAGACAATCACAAACACCCCATGCCCATAGCGAGATTCGAATATATATATATATTCTTCTTCGTGCTCAGTCTCTTCATGTCTGAGGACTCCTGCCCCTAGCCACAAACTCCAAAGTCCGGTGACCAACCATCTTGTTCTTGGGCTTCTTTTTCTTTCTCCTTCCACTTTACCCTGTATGATAAGTTTTTCCCAGGTTGTCATTTTCATGTATTGAAATGTGATCAAAATATTTGAGAATTCTTTCATTTACAATGTCACATAACTACCTCTTGATTTTTTTTTTAGTTGTCCAGGAGACTCTCAACATCCTCCCCTGAATCTGTTTATCTTGTCTTGCTGAGTGACCAAGATTCAGCACCATAACGAAAATCGAAAACACCAAGCTGTTGAGCAGTGACAGAAATGTTTCTGCTTTCCATATATACTGCAATAAATTTAGTTTAATCCTTTATCCAAGTGTAAGCAAACAAAGTTTGCACCTGAAGTATCTTCAGGATAGAGGCAACTCATGGTAAAGGTGGACCGAGCTCTCATCGCTACTTGTCTCATTATCTCCCATAATACAAAGCACATCTCCTTGCAGACATGTATAATGCTATGCATTAAGGGAAGGGCCACTATCCAGACTGGTTTCAACCTTTATTGAGGTCTTGTCAGTGGGAGCCAGACCCAGAGGTGGTGATACTAAGGTGGAAGCAATGGAGAAGTCATATTTACCTATATGAGTTGCCAAAAGGTGTCTCACCTTATTATTAAATTACTCTGGATTTAGAGAAAGATGTTGGAAGTTTTTTCTCCACTTGGTTAGACTATCTATAATAAATTTAGTTTAATCCTTTATCCAAGTGTAAGCAAACAAAGTTTGCTCATGATGTATCTCCAGGCCTGAGGCAACACGTGGTAAAGATGGACCAAGCTGTACCACGAGTTGCCTCAGTCCTGAAGATACTTCAAGCGCAAACTATGTTTGCTTACACTTGGATAAAGGATTAAACTAAATTTATTATAGGCTAACCAAGTGGGAAAAAACTTCCAACATATTTACTGCAGTTGCACCATTGCCAACCTTGTCATATTAATTCTTTTAATTTCTGGTTGACTCTTGGTGGTTATTAGAGCTACAAGGTAAATGAATTCATCCACCTTCTCGATGTCAGTGTAGTGGGTGAAATTGTCATTTTTATCTATGGCCATGTATTTTGTTTTGTCATGATCAATTCTTAAATGATATTTCCACTTTCCTATTCAACTCTTTTAATGAGGGACTCCAGTTCTTTGCTGTTGGCAATAAGAATGGTATTGTCAGCATACCTAGGATTACTTATCTTTTTACCAACAACTGAGTAACCACTATCGTGTCTCTTAAGTGCCTTTCTCATAATGTGTTCTCCATAAAGATAATATAAATCACGGGAAATGATGTATCCTTGTCTCACAGCTTTCTTGATGTTGAACCACTGAGATGTTTTTCCATCCATTTTCACCACATCCTGGTTCCTTTCGTAGAGTTGTTTTTAAAGGTATATCAGTGTTCTGGGATGCCCATTTTACTTAGTATTTTCCACAGGTCCTCCTACTGAAAGTTTTTCCATTTGGTTATGCTATAAATGAAAGATGCCAAGAAATTATAGTCTTGGTTTTATCCTTTATCCCAGTGTAAGTAAACAAAATGTGCATGTGAAGTAACTTCACGATTGGGCTACTTGTATATAGAGACTAACGATTTCACATCACTTGCCTTAGTATTCCATAATGCAAAGCACACATCCTTGTACAATGTATAATACTGTGCATTATGGGAAGGATCACTACCCAGACCAGTTTCAACCTTTATTGAGGTGCCATCAGTGGAAGCCAGACCAGGAGTGATACCAAGGTTGAAGTAATATAGAAGTCGCATCTTATTACTGAAATACTCTGGATTAGAGATAGATGTTGAAAGTTTTTCACTTGATTATACTATAAATTAAAGATGCCAAGAAATTATGACTTATAAAAATGGATTTTACCCAATCATCAGGCAAATCTCCTGTCTCTTGTATTTTCTTAGAAATTTTTCTGGTGATTTCATTTCAAATGGGTTCTAGACATGTGAGAAGTTTGCTTGGTATTTGGTCGTGGCCAGGGGTTTCCCTTTTTCCTAGTTTTTTTAGAGCTTCTTCAACCACTTCTTTTAAAATGCAGGGTTCCTTGTGGAAGTCTCTGGTGTTTTCTTTGTTGAATGAGACTGAATTATCTTTGTACAGTTTTGAGTAATAGTCTTTCCATCTATTAAGGATGTCCATTGGATCAGTAAGAATATGATTGTTGACATCAGCTATAGTTGAATACTTTGGTTTAAATTTTCTGTTCAGCAACCTTATTTTGCTAAATAGATCTTTGGTTTGATTTTGATTTGAGTGATCTTCAATTTGTCTGCATATGTTGTTGATATTTAATGCAAAGTTTTTTGATGAGCTTGGATGTTGAAAGTCTTATATATATATATATATATATATATATATTATAAAAGTGAAATTACATGTAATTTCTTTGCCAAACCATCCTCCATGTTATAAAAATTTATCTTTTATCCTTCAACGATATTTATTTATTTATGGATTTGCTATATGAGAGGTAAAAGAACCTATAGCACATCAGCGCATGTATGTATGGAGTGCAGGTTTTGGAAACTGTTAAGTTTTCTTGAAATGTGAGGAAGGTTGTTCCAGAGTATACAGAACAGAGCTACATGTAATAAATGAGAAGTTTGGTTCATGGTTAGACTGGAAAGTTTTGTTGGGCAGTTGTTGCTGCTCAAAATATTGGAAGTATTAATTAAAGTTATTTTAGTTAATATATTAGCGGTGGCAGCTCATGGCTTGAAATCGTGGGGGTGCTGCGAAATATACATACACACTGTAAGTACAATGTATACATGTTTGGATAAAATATCAAAATTATGGTAAAAATTTAAAAAAAAAAATTAAACATGAAACAGTATTGTTTATTATCGATAAAATTATACAGTTTGGTATAATTCAAAATTACTTAAAAATAAAATATATTCTTCTTGTTTTGTTTCATGAAAAAATATTGTTTATTATCGACAAAATTATAGAGTTTAGTATAATTCAAAATTACTTCAAAATAAAATCCATTATCATAACCCCAGTAATGTTCTAAAATAGAAACTATAACAAATGTTATGTCTTTAATTGTAATGTCCAAATGTTTAAAGAGACGGAGTAACACGATAAGCACTACGAACACTTTACTACTGGCACAAACTGCATATAAACAACAGTGGAACTGCGTGATGGACAGTGCCGCATTACACTAATAGCTCGCATCTCATAATAAGTATATGGCGTGCATATGCTTGCACGCATTGCAATATGACACTGTGGTAAACACAGTGCTGCTGGCATCCCTCACCCTCCTAAGTGCTACAAGATGGATTTTTATTATTTTTTATACAAAATAAGATAATTGTATTAGGATTGTTGATGATAAAATTAAATATTACAAGCAAATATAAATAAATTAATAAATATATTTATATATCTAGAAAAAATTGGGGGCGCTGCAGTTCTGCAGTGCCTATGCACCCGCCCATGGATATTAGTCTACATTGTAATTTCCTTAAAAAATACAGTTATGAATAACCAATGTATAAGCCTTAAGCCGTATAATGTATAAGACTGTGTTTGAGATAGTTGGTTTCAGAAGAGAGTTAGCGAGGGAGGAATCATATATCAGTTGAATTACTCGCTCTCAGCATAAAGAATATTTAAGAGGTTTTGGAGGCACCATCTTAAACATCTGAACAGTATTCTAAGAATAGATGGATTTGTGATTTGTGCACAGAGTAGCTGGATAAGTGAAAAGTAGCATCTTCAGAAAAGAATGTGTATATTTTTAGAGGATAAGGCAGCTGTTGATGTGATATGTTTATGGCAAGAGAGGCTGGCGGTATATGTCAGTCAGTGATTTATGTATTACCGAGATTCCTTTTACAACAAGAAAAGATAGTACTTTATTTTGGTAACATTTAATGTAACCTGGTTATACTTGTTGACAATTTTTTCACTTGGTTATACTATAAATTAAAGATGCCAAGAAATTATTTTCTAGGTTTTATCCTTTATCCTTTATCTAAGTGTAAGCAAGCAAAGTTTGCACATGAATATATTGGCTAATGACTTGACATCAGTTGCCTTAGTATCCCAAAATGCAATGCACATATCCTTATGGACATTAATAATGCTATGCATTATGGGAAGGGCCACTACCCAGACCTTCAATCTTGGTTTGACTTCTAATCGCTCCCACTGATGAGCCCTCAATAAAAGTTAAAACCAGTCTGGGTAATGGCCCTTCCCATAGTGCATAGCATTATACATGTCCGTAAGGATATGTGCATTGCATTTTGGGATACTAAGGCAATTGATGTGAAGTCATTAGCCTCTATATACAAGTAGCCCAGTCATGAAATTACTTCTTGTGCACAGTTTGTTTGCTTACACTTGGATGAAGTATGAAACCAAGAATATAATATCTTGGCATCTTTAATTTACAGGTTATTCTTGACCTTTGAAGAATGGTATGGCGATAAATGTTTTAGGTATTGGTTGCAGATGATCTTGAACTTGAGATGTCTGTGCAATGAATAGTTTGTACACAGACTAAGTTCAAAACAGCTTGGCACTTATAGTCCTAAATGAATGAAATGCACAAATGAAAAACCAATCTTTTCATTGAGCACCCTGTGCTCAATGAAAAGATTGGCTCTAGCTGTATCTTCAGTCTCTGTCTCTAGGTAGGTTTTTTTTACCTTATTTTACCAAGTAAAATAAGCAGAATACATTACTGTAAAAGTGA
Source organism: Typopeltis vanoorti (assembly GCF_054136105.1). Taxonomy (NCBI): domain Eukaryota; kingdom Metazoa; phylum Arthropoda; class Arachnida; order Uropygi; family Thelyphonidae; genus Typopeltis; species Typopeltis vanoorti. The sequence continues at coordinate 88,286,375 of NC_143561.1, read as the reverse complement.
ATATGGCAGATTATATCAGGGAAAATGAAAGAGAGAGAGAGAGAGAGAGAGAGAGAGAGACTGAATAAGTTTCGAGGCCTATTTTTTGTGGGGAGGGCAAAAAAAGGGCTTTTGAAAAACTTGGCATCCCCTTTTGTTCTAGATGTAACTTTTCATTTGTCTGGCTTTTAACTCTGTATAAATCCCAAATCCATCAGCACTTTGGAATATTGCTCATGCATTTGAGATGATACACCTCTCTAAAAATTCCTGCTGCTTTCTAAAAAAATGCAGTTTGGCTAATTGGCAATTGCTCTTGCATCTCCCTGACCACTTCTCAAAGATAGTTGGTTTCTGTATTGGGTAGTATTTTTTTCCCTCTTTCTCTCTTTTTTGCAATATTTCCATGACCTCTGTTCAGCAGAACTGGAATCCATCATTCCCTCATTTCTGTTAAATTCACAATAAAACAATCAACATCTGTCCAACATTTGCTTACAGTTGAATTACTAACCAAATGAATCTGATGCTTCCCCACTGGATCTTCTCTGGAAAATCCTTCGCATGAAAACTACAACTTCCAACTATTTAAAAAGAATACTTTTCTCTCGAGCCCTGTCCTAACATGGTCTTGATTTGCTATAGTTTTTCAGTAAATTTCTCATTTCCACTTCTGACACAGAACTCTAGGCAAAACAGTTAACAAGACCTCAGGCAGAGATAAACAAGACTCTAAGCTGTAAACTATTACATTAATATAAAGTGGCAGGACTAATTCCAAGGATTAATAACAGGATGTCAGAAAAGTCAATTCTGAATTGGGCAGATGCATTTAATTTATGATTGTTAATTATAATAAATTTAGTTTAATCCTTTATCCAAGTGTGAGCAAACAAAGTTTGCACCTGAAAGTATCTTCAGGACTGGGGTAAGGTAGTACAACACTGGGCAACTCGTTGCAAAGGTGGAGCAAGCTAACATCACTCCTATCTATGCATTATGGGAGATACTGAGATAGGAGTGATATTAGCTTGCTCCTGCTCCACCTTTGCAACAAGTTGCCCGGTGTTGTACTACCTTACCTCATTCCTGAAGATATTCTCAGGCGCAAACTTTGTTTGCTCACACTTGGATAAAGGATTAAACTAAATTTATTATAGTCTAACCAAGTGAAAAATAAACTTTCAACGATTGTTAATTCATTTTTTTTTTTTTTTTACATCATTCCAAGGTCAGGCTTGGCAGGTTAATTAGTATTAAACATAAAGTTGCTTACAATAATATAGTGTTAGTTGCTTTTAATGTAGTGTGTGTTCCTGAAGATGACCTTAATGTGAAGGTTGAAATAGTTGTTAATTCCATAGATCTAATATAATCAATATTTTCTCATTATAATAAAAAAATGCAATCTTAACTTTTTTTGCTTTGCATACAACTTCTATGTTATTGCTCATTCAAAGATGATGCTCCAACATCTTTCCTTATTTAAAATCATATTCTGGCTTCTTCTTGCTCGCTTCTTCTTACCATGCATGCTCTTATTATTTTTGTACTATGGTATTTCATTTATTTATTTATTTATTTATCTTTACTTTTAATCAGTAATTAATGGATTAATTCCTTCTTACTATCCATGCAGTCTCTTATAATAGCAATAATTTTATTGCTGTTATAAGAGACTGCAGTTTGGCCAAATCTCCTTTTTTTCTCATGAGGATTGAACTGTTAGTAATGCTAGATATATCTCCTGAAAGATATTATTCTTATAATCTCTGTAAGCAAGACTATACCACACAAGCATATGAACTAATGTATCATAGGTTGCACTGTGGTGTTCACATCCCCATAACATATCATATCGATATAACGAATTATTTATTTTTGTATATGAAAACTGTGCTAATATAAGACATGAATCTGTTTTAAAAAATTGGGGTTTTGCTGCCTGTACTTTGAGAGATTAAACAAGAGTTTTTTTTTAATTTTTATATTCATTAATATCCTCAATTAATTATTTCAATATTTTGTCAGGTGTCCAGTTTAGCAGACTTTTTTGGAGAAGAGGATATCTTTATTGCTTATGGACCAGAAAAATTTTCTCATGATGATTTTGATCTTGACTCTGAGGGTAAGTAGTTGCTTATACCAAAAAAAAAAAAAAAAAAAAAAGTTTGCAGCAGTCAAAAAATGAAACATTTTATTTTATTTTTTTTTTGTTGGGCCAATACATGAGAGGTAGGTTGATCAGCCTCTAGTACATGACTTCCATGTATGAAAATAGAATTGAAACAAGAAACTTGTTCACATTGGATTTGAAGGCCTGTGCAATATATATCTTTTGTATATGTGGCAGGAAAAAGAAGGGGGGGGGGGGAGCGTATATGCACAAAATGCAGGCAGTGGGAGGAACTTGGTGATTTAGAAATGACCATAACTGACCTTGTTGAGTCAGAGATGGGAGATTCTCCACTTAGAGAGAGAGAGAGAGATGACGGGTATGATAGAGGGCAAGAGAAGTATGAATAAAATAATAAGAGTGGGGAGTATGGAAAGGTTAAATGATTCTGAAGTTTTAGGAGATAGTCTCAATTGGGAGGATGAATAGCAAACAAGAGTGGCTGACTTACAGAGAGATAGATGAGCTGAAAGAGTAGGTGGAATGTCTGGAATGAGACGAGAAGTGTGAAAGATGAGATTAGGCGAATGGAAGAGACGAATGCAAGGCGAATCAGAGGAGGAGTGTGAAAGAGTTATGGGAATGAGAGAAGAGGAGAAAATAGGAACAATAGTAGAGGAGAGGGAATGAGAGAGAGTTATGGGCATGGTAGAAGAAGAGAGAATAGGAACAGTATAAGAGAGGGAATGAGAGAGAGTTATGGGAGTGATGGAAGAAGAGAGAATGGGAACAGTAGAAGAGAGGGAATGAGAGAGAGTTGTATGAATGATAGAAGAGGCAAGAATAGGATAAGTGGAAGAGAGGGAATGAGTGTCAGATATAGGAATGATAGAAGAGGAAAGAATGGAAACAGCAGGAGAGAGGGAATGAGAGGAATGCAAGGGAGCACAGAGAGAGAAAAACTGTTACAGGAGAGAGAGAGTGAGGGATTCATGTGAGCAATCAAGGAATAGAGTGGTAAGAGGTGTAATGTATGGGGACTCAATGATCCGTGGTGTTCAAGATAGGATGTGTGAGGAGTGCTTGCCAGGAGGAATGATAGGATGAGATGATTGTGATGGTGAGAACAAATGACTTGAGTGGTGGTGTAAATAGGGTAGCGAGAGATATGAGATTCTTGCTTGAGGCTGTATGAAAGAAGACACAGAGAGGAAAGATAGTGTGTGTGTGTGTGTGTGTGTGTGTTACCTAAGTATGATAATGTCGAGCTGAGCAGAAGAGCGGTGATATTGAATGGCATAATAGTGAGAATGTATCAGAAGAGAGGATTCGAATATGTGGATGCTTGGAACGCGTTTGAGAGTAGAGAGGAATTGTATTCGAGAGACCTCTTGCATTTGAATGAGGAAGGATGTAGGCATCTGGAGAGATTGTTGTTCTGAACAAGTCAGTGTGTCCCAGTGTGGATGGTAGCAGGGGTGACCTCTTGTGGGAATGGGTACTTGGGAGAAGGACGACGACATCAGGTAATGTTGAGCCCACTGAAGTCTAGAGGGGATAATGCTGGGTATAGAAACAATGGCATTTTTATGCTTTATACTAATGTCAGGAGTATTCGGAATAAGGAGGAGGAGGAATTGGTGGCACTGATAGCATCAGCCTGGCCAAAGATTATGGGATGTCCAAGATGTGGTTGACAGAAGAGGATATCATAACAGGAATAGAAGTTGCTGGGTACAGCATTTTTCGGCAGGATAGGAAGGGAAAGCGTGGTGGTGGAGTACTGCTTATGATAAGTGACAACCTATGTCCTCTGAGAGTGGAGGCTTTGGAAGGCTTTGACACTAATGATTTTGAAAGCATATGGTGTGAGGTGGAGGTGGACAAGACAGGATATTTAGTGGGGTGTTGCTACAGACCAAGGAGCACAGAGGGTGGGGACCAGGAGATGTTGAGACAGTTGAGCGTGGCAAGTGCAAGAAGAACGATTGTTATGGGAGATTTTAACTACAGCAGTATAAATTAGGAAGAGGAAATTGCATGTAGCAATAAGGGAATGGAATTTCTAGAATTTTTGAGGGACAAATGTCTTGGGCAACATGTAACAGAGGGAACAAGAGGTTCAGGAGTTTTGGATTTGGTTATAGCATCAGAAGAGTTTCTAACTCTTCTGAAGAGTTGATAATAACTCCAACTGGTGGGAGAGATGACAATCTCTCCCACCAGTTGGAGAGAGAGTGACCATATGGTTTTGACTTGGAAAATGAATAGACATGCAGGAATATCAAAGAGACAGGAATGTATGTGGAATTATAAAGCAGGTGATTATAATAGTCTTAGACGTCAACTTGGGGAAGTTTCGTGGAGGGAGGAATTGGAAAGCCAGGATATCATTAGTGATTGGGAAATTTTGAAGGAATATTTGTTAGCAGCAATAGTAAGCCGTATTCCACGAGTTAAGAAGAGGACACAATTTGGAGTAAAGTGGATGACAAACAATATTAAACAGGAACTGCATGCGAAAAAGAGGCTATGGAAGAGATATAAGGAGACAGATGAAGAGAAGATGCATGAGGAATATAAGACACAGGCCAGGAGAGTGACTAGTATGGTAAGGAAGGCGAAACTGGAATATGAGAAAAGATTGGCCCTTAGATCCAAGGAAAATCCTAGGGAATTTTTTAGATGTGTGGCCAGTAGGAGGAGAAATGACTTTGGAAGAATGACATTGTGGGATAAAAATGTTAATAGAGTGACTGATGCAGAGGACATAGTGGAATTGTTCAATGAACACTTTAGTGGAGTATTTCATCCAGGAGGAATCAATTTGAATACTAGAGGAATAGGCAAGTTCGAGGTTTAGACGTGCAGGAAGAGAGTGTGTTCCACATATTGAGTACTCTGTATATTAGTAAAGCTGTGGGACTGGATGGTATTTCATCACGAGTTTTGAGAGAATCTGCTAAGGAACTGACAGTGCTTTTGACCTGGCTTTTCAATGAAAGTCTGGCTGTGGGAACGGTGCCCATGGAATGGAAGGAAAGGTAAGATAGTGCCATTGCATGAGGACGGTAGTAGACTGTAAGTGTCTAATTATAGGCCAGTTTGTGTGTCATCAGTAGTTAGTAAGATCTTGGAGAAAGTAGTGAGGGACTGTATACAGCATTGGGCAGATGAGGGTAATGTTATCTGTGAGAGTCAACATGGATTTGTGAAGGGGCACTCTTGTTTTAGCAATATGCTAGCCTTTCATGATAAAGTTACAAGAGCATTAGATGATGGAAGGGCATATACTGCCATTTTCCTAGACTTAACAAAGGCATTTGACAGGGTGCAACATGATAAGCTGATATTCAAGTTGCAGCACATGGGTCTGGATGTCAGATTGGTCAACAGGATTCAGGATTGGCTGTCCGATAGGTATCAGAGAGTTGTGTATGGTGGAGCAATATCAAAGAGGCAGAAGGTTTCAAGTGGGGTTCCACAGGGCTCAGTACTGGAACCTGTATTGTTTAACCTTTATATCAATGCTATTGTCCATGGATTGCAAGGGGATATTCGGTTGTTTGCGGATGATGCGAAGGTGGGAAGGGTTATTAGTAATAGTGCAGATGTCGTGGCCCTGCAAGAGGATTTGAATAAGCTAGATAAATGGGAAAATGAATGGGGGTATCAGTTTAATGCAGCAAAATGTAAGGTCTTGAGGTTTGGGACACATCGATGGGATGCTGCATACGCTATGGGATGAGTTAAACTGGAGGAAGTAGGCGAGACAAGAGATCTGGGATTGATGATTGATAGAAACCTGAAATTTAGGGGACGTATTGCAAAGGTAGTGAAGGTAACACAGAGGATTGCTGCAATAATGAGAAGGACACTGACCTGCAGAGATAAAATGGTTATCATTCTGTTGTATAAGATTCTGATCAGACCACACTTAGACTATTGTTTTCAGATCTGATCCCCAGGATTTGAAGGGGATAAATTAACTGTGGAAAGGGTACATAGGCGGATAACAAAGATGGTGTCAGGACTGTACAATGTTAGTTATGATAATCGGCTGAGGAAGTGTGGACTGCAGAGTTTGGTGGATAGAAGAAGGAGAGAGGTGATATGATTGAGACTTTTAAACTGTTGAGAGGTGGTTACAGGGTTGATGCTGGGGAGTTCGTTCGCTTTTGTGAACAGCAGGAAGGAGTCATGACAAGAGGCCATCCCTGGAAGTTACGAAAGGAAACTATGAGAAAGAGGGTGAGGAGTGGTTTCTTTGCATGGAGGGTGGTTGAACCATGGAAAGCATTGCCTGATAGAGTGGTGAGAGCCAGACTTGTCAATGCTTTTAAGGAGTGGTATGATAGACTTTGTGTTTCCTAGGAGGGATCTCCCTCGATGAGTCTTTTTAGACTTGTTTCTTAGAAAGGACCTTCCATGATGAGTCTTTTGACTTCATGGAGGACTGAATAATAATAATAATAATAATAATACATGCATTCCTATACATGAAAGGAGGGTTGGTCAACCTCTAGTACATTACTACAATGTATGAAAAGAGAATTTGAAACAAGGAACACTGGATTTGAAGGTTCCTTGGGAAACATATGGGATAGAAGGCTGCTCCATAATGCATCAGTAGGAATGAAGGAGGAGGAAGAGAAAATTGTTCTATGTTTATGGAGTTTGACTGTGAAGGGATGTTGGGTGGTAACTGCATGTGTTTCAATGGATTTGGTAGAGAGAGAGAGATCGAGAGAGGGAATTATTGATGATAGTTCTGAAGAACATTTACCATGAAATATTTATAGAAGATGCATGCAGTAGATACTTAGATAGATACCTGTTTGGGAGTGGTTGTAGTGAGTTGATAAGAGATGAGTCGCTCTTTTGCACTGTGTTCAGTAATTTTAGAGAGTTCTTAGGGCCATCTCCTGAGATATGGGAGCAGTACTTGATGGATGGGCAGATCTGTGATTTGTACCTTACATACCTTAAATATTTGTTCACCAGTTTTGTTGATTCAGTGGATGGTGTGTCTGCTCCCTAGCCAACAATATGTGGGTGTGTGAATCACATGATGGGCATGGATGGTTGGAATTATTATTATTACACAACATCTCAAAGTTCCAGGACCAGTTGGCACTATACAATATTATACAATCCACTATCTACAGTACATAGCGCTTTCTCTGCAGTACACTATTTACTTAATGATGCATGGTATTTTTGTCTGTTAATGACATGTTGTTCTTTGGCTCCTTTGCTACTTAACATGAATTTTAGTTGATAGATGAATTTCTTCACCTGTTGTGAGACCACTGCTCTACTTATTGGAGGATTGAAGCAGCTTGAAAAGGTTTCATGTAAATTGAAACCTGCATATTACATCATCCACCAAGCATACCGTGCCATATACTGTCCACTAATGCACTATATAATCACCATCCTTCACTACCCTGTCTACCATCCACTAATAATAGTTTTGTGTATTAATTGTGTGTTCTCTGGCTGATATGCATATATGTGAAATAACAACCAGAGTTTCTGGGAGAAAACAAAAGTAAAAAAACAAAACAACCGATAGCTTATTATGAAATTAGCAAGCTACACCTTCATGTGAACAAATCTATATAAGGGTTCCTCTCATCATGATGAGAATTGAACTTAGGTCTTTTCCAACTGAAAGATGCATAGTTCCATTGCTTTTCCAAATGTGGTGTAAAGGAGCTTATCTAATGTTTTTTTTTGTTTTTTTTCTATATTAAAAATTGATATGTACTTCTAGTTCCATTCCTCTTTTTTTTTTTCTTGTTGGAGAATATTTGTAAGTGATTTTATCAGTTTCTAAATCAGCTTTATGATCTTTGATTCCTTTTATTGAACTCTTTTACTTCTGTTTTTAAGCTTTCTTAGTAGCTTCCAAAACATTTTTCTACCTTCATGATATTTATCTTCAGTATTTCTTTTTTAAACATTCTCATCGTTTTTAGGTGCTTTTTCATATAACTTAGCTTTTGATATAATAAGTTCAGTTAAAGTGAAGTTATATGTAAGTTTACTTATTGTATGATATGCTGACTAACTAGTCAGGAGTTTTTTATATGATTCCCTCTTTTTTTTATGGACTGCTTCTTTAACATCTTGTGTGTGTTTTTTTCTTTCTTTACAGGCAACTTCACCTCCTACTTTTCTAGCACAGTCAGTCAGTATTTTTTCTTCAGATTTTGTCACTCAGTCTCTATGGTTTGATTCTTAATTTCGTATCCTTTTTCTTTTTCCTTAATACACTTATACTCTTTAAGACAAAAGTACTCTTTGCATATACTAATACTTTTTTATTTCTTGGTCTACAATTGAATGCCTGAGGAGTTGTTTAACTTTGATTCTTTTCAAAACTTTAAGACATATCTTCCTTATCAATGGGATACATTTTTTTTCCCTTTATCATGCTTGCTACTAGTGGTGGTCACTTCCTCTTTCAGATCTCAGCATAGCTGTGCAGATTTTGTGACAATAAGGAATGGCTATGCTGTTGTCTTTTCTTCAGGTTGAACATGGAGTATCCCTATTTGTTTATGGTTTTAGTGATGAGAACATCATCCAACTCATTAGCTAGAAAGTTGATTTTTTCCCCCCATGGTTGGTTTATTAAAAAATTGACTTTTCTATATAGATTCAGTGGTATTTTCTTCAACCAGTGCATAAACAAATACAGGGCTGCTCCAAATTCTCAAGAAATGAACTGTATACAGCTGTTATGTTAGCAGAATCTCTAAGGGAACTGATGTAATCAGTTCCCTTCTTGCAGCCATTTCACCCAGATACAGTTACACTTGGGAGCATCGTATTCTTGCAGTTTATACCAACTACAAACTTGACTCATTACATGTCATGGTGCATCTTTCCCATGGGGATGTCCATTGACTTCTTTCCAAGCAGTGTATTTGGATCAGAGTTACATCCATCCATAGGGACATGCCTGTTAGATTGTAATCCCCCCCCCCCCCCATATAATTTACCAATGCGAAAAATTCATCTCCTTTATTCCTGATGCTTCTGGATTTAGTGGTAAGTGACTCAAGCAAGTTCAATTCGAGTACTTCTTAATCTAATAGACTAAAGCTTAGGTGTTGTTCAACACCTAAGCTTGTTTATATTCTTCATAAGTTATTCATAACTTATGAAGAATATAAATCTTATATCCAGTACATTGAACCTGAGCAATCTGGCTTAGCTGAATATGTCATCTATACAAAATGCAGTCTTGTGAAAAAAAAAACAACCAAACTTCTACATAAGAGTGGAAGAGTATAAGGGTTCCTCTTACAGAACGTCTATATAAAGTTGTGAGACCTTAAGAAAAATTAAAAATTATATATACACATATTTATACATGTGTTTCTTAATTAGAAATTTTATTGATCGTTTGTTAACCTACTTAAGCTGAAGCTGGCAGGTTTTAAAATTGTTCTGTTACTTGTATTTTAATTGTGGTCTATTATTCAACTGTACTGAAGATTTTACTTCTATTAGAAAATTTTGCTGAAAGGCAAAATTTTTCTAGGTGAAAATTTTACTTTTTGTTAGTCAAGTTTTAATAAATAAATTAAAAGTCAAATTAAAATAAATAAATAAAGTTAGATTTATAACCACCCATGAAAGGTTATAAATCTAACTTTATTTATTTATTTATTTTAATTTCCTTTAACATAGTCTAGAAATTCTGCTCTGGAAACCAAACATGAAACTTTTTCCAGACTACTTCAGGCCTCTAGTAAATGGGGTAGTAGTCTCACACTTGGCATTGAAATTCATCTCCCACCTCAAGACAATCATAAGCATTCATACCCATGCTGATATTTGAAACTTGCAGCCTGTTCGTTGGAGAGCAGGTATGTTAACCATTTGGCTGACTAGGTTGATGTTGCTAAGAGATAAGGTGTAAGTGGTTCTTATGGTAGAGATAAAAGTTATATTTTTCAGTTTATGGCAGTTGGAAGGGAGGGGGAAAACATGGACATCCCTGGAAACTAAGGTTGTGATTAGACAGTATGTAAGGTCCAGGTTCTCATCATGTGGTAAATATGGTAAAATGGACTGCCATTAGAGTTTGTAAAATTTTCAGGGCATTTTTTTTTTTTTAATGGCCAGTATAAATATAAAGCCAATTCTTTTCATAATTTTCTATAAATTTTCTCGTATTTATTTCAGATTGTCAGTTTACAATACAAGTTAAAATTTATATATACAGTATATCAGTGGCTTCACATGCCTATTTCGGTTGGGTGTGTGCTGTTGTGTGGCTTATTGGAAGAGGAAGCTTCCAATTCCTTTGGCTACAATCATCAACATTGTTTCTCATTGTAAATATGGACAAAAAAGTTATACATTTATTGAAGATTATATATTAGAAACTTGTCTATATTATATATAAAAACTTGCCTACCACGTCAGTTCATATTTCATGCATGCAAAACAGATTAAACTCAGAAAACAAAAACAGCAGGTCATGACAAATGTCAACATTCAGTTGGATTGGTTGACGTAATAATCAATCAAAAGCCACTGATTTCTAGGTGCTGTTGTCTAAGTGCTCACCATGCCTTGCCTTCTGGTCAGTTTAAAACTACTGGAACGCTAAGAATTTGACCCACTGTTCCATCTGTATGTCTGATCAAAGGTGTATGTATTTTGAATGCACACCGTGGCTATTAACATGAATGTGATGCAATGTTTACATATTGAAAAGTGTCCTCTTCATGATCATTAGTATATTATGTTTAATTTTAGAAATCATGCAAAGCCAGGAAACAATTAGGGGAGTCTTTAATAGGAATAAATGCAAAAATATAATATCAGTGATATTGATATTCTATGGATGTACGCCACACACCTGGCATATACGGAATATTTTCCCTTGATATATATATATATATATATATATATATAAAGTTATTTTTTTAATCCACATGCTCGCTATAGAATAGTACTGATGTAAAACACTTTATATCTCTACCATACAGTGTATGGTAGAGATATCAGCTCTGCTTCACCAAAGTTAGCTCAAATTCTCAAAAAATTTAAAATCCACACTTTCTTTTAACTCCTGTGTCCAAACTCTGTTCCTTACTCTGTTTCCTACACCTAAACCAAACCATAACAGCCTAAAGTATATGGCAGACCAGGCGCCAGTGCACTATCTAATCACATTCTTAGTTCTGCTTGCCCTAACAAGGAATATTCTATTATTCATCCAGTGATCTGGAACAAATCAGAAAACATTTTTAGATGCTACAATGGACTGGTGAGAAGAATTATGGAATTAACAGAAATTGACCTCAATCTGATCCATCTTAATATTAACCATAGTTATCATGTGATTGTCACTCTTCAGCTATCCAACTTTGGCATACATGAGATTGTGCCCATGTGAATAGCCCAACAATACTATAGCATCCAGAACAGCATCAAATGTCAGCAATACGTTTGCAAGTTAATTTATAGCTGCCACTTGTAATGTATATTTTTGTATTTTTCCTTTCATGTTATGCCCTGATGAAGTTTTCTAAGAAAACGGAACTAGTTGTGCAATCAGATAATAAATAGTATTTTTTCTGTTTTGGTATCTTTCGGATTCTAGTCATCAATAAATTTATTTAATCACATATATATTTTAATAGGTTTGCCACAAGGTGGCACATAGTATAAGTTGTTTCTTAGCACTGCTGAAAGAAAAGTCATTCTTTTCATGATTTAGTTAATAAGTTAGTTCACTGCAATTTTTTGTTTTATATGTGTAATAGAGACTGAGTCATTTAACTTTGAGTGAGTACAGGATAGCCATAATTAAACTTCCCCTATTCAGAGCCCTATCTAACAACCAGGATGTCACCAAATTTTGTAGGGAGACTAATCAAGACATGGAAAGAAGGATTCAGCAAAAAAAAAAGAAGTTTAAAAAGTCACCGATAGAGGGAATATAGTGCTGTGGAAGCCCAGGAAGCCAAAAATTTGTATAAAACAAAGTTGAATACATGTTTTGTTGGCATCATAAGAGCTACAAAGTAAAGAGAAAAACTTTACAAATGCATTCCTATTGATAATCATGTTCAACATGTACCTCACTTTATCTTATTGCACATTACTTGCAAAGTTATTTTACCTTAACAATTGCAATGCATCAACTGCTCTTTGTGAGTTTAGAACCTGCTAGAACTTGCATACAGGTCCTCTGTCAGCTAACACAGTTAAATCAATGATTCAGAAGTTTGAAGAAAAGAGATATTTGGAAGTTCGACCTGCCAGAGGATGGAAATCAGTGCCACCACAGCTAATTGAAGAATTTGCAACCTCAATTGTTGACAGATCACACGAAAATTTTGCTGGTGGTAGCAGCACCTGTGAAGTAGCATGACAATTGGATATGCTATATTCCATGGTACGGAAACTCTTGTGCAAAATTATTACATTTTATCCATACAAGATCAGCCATGTACAGTGGCTACAACACAACGATCATCATAAGCGACTGACATTTGCTCTGTCATCTGGGAAGATGAGGGTGTATTTTTATCTGAACTGGACTGTAAACATCCAAAATTGTCAAATTTGGGCTTCTGAATCATCCCATGCACTCTAGGAACTCTCATTACATTCACCGAAAATTACTGTTTGGTGTGGCTTCACAACAGATTTTATAATAGGGCCATTCTTTTTTGAGGACAAAGTTACTGGTTCTCTGACAGGACCAGTAACTTGTTCCATTACCACATGAAAATATCAACAGGCTGAATAGTTTCATCATTTTGCAACAATGATGCCTGGATGAGACCATTTTTCATGCAACGTGGAGAGGTGCTCCATGTTGCATGACCGGTACAATTTCTACAGCATCACTTCACAGAAGAAAGAATGATTAGTTGCTTCTTTCCAGTTGCATGGTCACCTCACTCCCTAATATTAGTCTATGCGATTTTTGGTTGTGAGGGTACCTGTAAGCCGACGTCTATCGTGATGGTGTCTTGAACCTGGCAGCCTTAAAAGACAACATAGCATGGACTGTGACAAACATTCCTTTTGAAGATTTTAGACATGTTACATTCTGCTGTTGAAAATGCTGTGTACCGGATGCAATTTCTGATCAATGAGAACTTTAGCCACATTGAATCAGGTCTTCTTTTGCATGGATAAACTCAATGTTCTCATGTTGTGCAACAGGTTTTTGACAACACTTATTCCCCAGTAACTGTAATACCATAATTACTATGCCAAATTAAATTGATATTAAATGTTTTATTGCTGTGCTATCTTAAGTGCAACACCTAAAGATAAACACATAATCTTTCATTTCAGTTTAGTCTTTGTTATTCATTTGTTTCTCCATTTCAACACTTTTTTTACATTTCCCCCTATTGGTGACTTTTTGAAGTAAAATTTGTTTTTGCAGAATCCTTCTTCCCATGTCTCTCTCTCTCTCTATCAAATTTGGTGACATTCAGGTTGTTAGATCAAGCCACAATTATCCCCTATTCAACACTTTAATTATAGCCACCATATGGTGCCAGTGTGTGGTAGAACAACAGTGGCCAAGATGACTTTGTTTAGTGAATTGAATTCATCTGATTCAATCGTGAAAATTGAAAGATTTCTGGAAGGAGAGAGAGAGAAACTGGTAAGTGTTTTGAGAGTAAGGGTCAGTTGGATGGAGAGAATGAAGCATGTGTTTAGAATGAAGTGGAGATGGAGACCTTAACATGTAAATAGCACACCTGCCTGTTATCTTTCATTGAACTAAGCTCAGATGAATAAATGAGAGAAACAAAATAAGGCAAAAATTTTGTGAGGAGATTCTGTAATCACAGGAGTGTTTAATAGAACATGACAAAATCTTGTTTCCCTGGTGCAAAAATTAATATTAGTGATGCTATAACAATGCAGAAAGTAAGGTGAAAGAATTAAGTGCCTTTTTTGGCATTAATAATGAGGTGAGAAGTGGATGTGAAGTAGTTGGATGAAATGAAAAAGTAGAACAAGAGGGTAAAGATTATAAGTCTCCTATCACTCTGTGATAGAGACAGAGGAAGAGGGCATTGCTAGCAACCAAATTAGTATGCTGGTTATGGAAAAGAAATGTTGTAAGGTTTATGGACCTATGGTCCAAGTTTGACAGATGGAAGGATTTGTATAATGCTGATGGACTGCACTTAAATGATTTTAGTGTTTGGTGGCTAGAGAGAACGTTATTCACTGAGAGTGCAGAAGCACAAAGTCAGGAAAACTTAAACACTTAGGATGGATGCAGGTGAGTAGGTGGGAGAATGCCAACAAATGTGGAATTTAGTCTCTTAAGCAACTATATCAATGCAATGCTTATTAAATAATTTAAGGCATTTACAACGTACACAGGATATAAATTAAATTTTTATCTATATTTCCAATATTTCGGCAACGTTGCTTTGCCATCTTCACAGGAACTTAAAATAAAGACACATGCACGCACGCACTACACATAGTAAATGAGGATGAAGCAGGAAGCTATTGTTCCAACTAAAAGTCCTGATGGTGTGCCCCCCCCCCCCCCCTAGCGGGCTATGTAGGTATTCTTGGCCGTTGGGCTGAAGGTCTTCTGATGTAAGTCTCCCAAATTTGGGGCAGTCTCATGCAACCAAATTTGTTGAGGTTTGGACTGTTTCTTAGGGCTGAGGCTGATTCCATGAATAGCCTTTCAAATTTGAATTTACTATGGTGTATTACTGTGGCTTTCTTCCACCGTATTCTGTGGTGTGTATCCAGAGCATGGTCTGCTAGACCAGAGTGGCTGTACTGGTGAAACCAGATGTATTCATTGTGTTCTGAAATTCTGATATTCACTGTCCTGCCTGTTTGGCCAAAGTAGGACAGCTTACACTGCAAGGGACCTAGTAAACACCAGGTAGGTCTAGGGGAAGTGGTTGGTCTTTAGTGGAGCGGATAAGGGATGCCAATTTTCTATATGGTGTGTAGTGCCTGCGTGCATGTGTCTTTATTTTAAGTTCCTGTGAAGGTGGCAACGTGACGTTGCTGAAATATTGAAAATATAGATTAAAGTTTAATTTAATTTATATCCTGTGTACGTTGTAAATTCCTTAAATTATTTAATCAGTATGTTTAACCAACGTCTAAGCCTTTCTACGAGAAATATATCAATGCAATATCAATAAAGCAGGTAAGTGGTGATGAAAGTGATTGAGCAGGTGTGGTGTGGGAAAATCACAACCAACAAATGGCTTGGATAGGACTGGTTATAGACCTAAAAATGAATTACTGTGTTTGTTTACAAATGTCAAAAGTACCAGAAATAAGGGAGATGAAATGGTTTCACTGATTGAGTTTATTCACCCCAAAATCATCGGAATAAGTGAAACATGGTTGAATGAAGATGATATTCTAACAGGAATAGAAATGGAAGGATACAGTATTTTTTGCAAAGATAGAAAGGACAAGAAGGGAGGGGGGGGTGTGCCAATGATAGCAGGGGAATTACATCCACATGAGGTAGATAGACATGAAAGAGGAGAAATACTGGCAACAATTATGAGGCAATGTAGCATAACATGGAGATTGATAGGAAGACATATTTAGTTGGATGTTGCTATAGGCCCGGGAATGTGGATGGTGGTGATGAAGAAATGTATAAAGAACTTGGATTAGTGAACATAGGAAGGGTAATTATTATGGGTGATTTTAATTATGGCAATATAGATTGGAATGAAGAGATAGCATTTGGGAATAAGGAAAATGAATTTCTTGAGTTCTTGAGAGATAACTGTCTCAGTCAGCATGTGAGGATTGAGATTTCTAGATCTGATAAATTCATCAGAAGTTGTATGCCTGTTTAATAAGAGTCTTGCAACAGCACAGGTTCCAAGGGAGTGGAAGGAGGATAAAATTGTTCCACTGCATAAAGGTGGTGATAAGGCTGTAGCTTCAAATTATAGGCCAATCTGTATATCTCGAGTTGTGGTGAAGGTACTGGAGAGATTGGTGAGAAGGATACAAAAATGGGTTGATAACAGCAGTATTCTCTGTGGTTATCAGCATGGGTTTGTTAAAGGGAAATCATGTTTCACTAACTTATGTACTACAACAAGGTGACAAATAACTTGGACAGGGGAGATGCATATACAGTGGTGTATTTGGATTTTGCAAAATCTTTGGATAGGCTGGCTCACAACAAGCTAGTAAATAAATTGAAATAGATGGGATTGGATAACAGTCTTCTGAGTTGAATCAGTCACTGACTGTCAGCTAGATATCAGAAAGTTGTATACGAGGATGCTGTATCCCGAAAGAAGAAGGTCACTAGTTGTGTCCTGCAGGGACAGTCTTTGAATGGGAGAGCGGATAGAACAAGAGGTCATGACTGGAAACTGTATAAGGAGGGTGTGAGCAGAGGAGTAGGTTCTTTGCCTGGAGAGTGGGTGGTGAGTGGTAGACACATTGAATCAGTTTAAAGCACGGATGTATGAGCATTGTGTGCAATAGTATGTATCTCCCACGATGAGTCTCTGACTCCATGTCATTCAGATGTTAATAATAATAATAATAATATAACCTTCTGACGACATTCAAACCACACGTCAAATTAGCAACTTTAACCCACTCTCCTAAGGATAAACTTCAGCATCTAGCATATCCCGAAATGTATGAATTTCCTTGTGACTGTGACCTAACCTACTATGGACAGATAGTAAGATCTGTTAATATCCATATGGGAGAACATAAGAAATACATTCGCTACTGTTATTATAGCAAGTCGCACTTTGGACACCCCTTTACATAGGATTAGATGTAAGAAAACTAATGTGGTATCTAGAAGTCATTACACATCAGAAAGACTATTTTTAGAGTCAGCAATAGCTATGAAACATTCTCTCACCCTTAACAAGATGACTATATTAATCTGCCAGAAATTTGGTAGACTGTCATCTTAAGATTAACTCTTACTCAACTGTAATACTTTTTTTGTTGCATGTAAACTGTATTACTCTGAAGATGCTGTTTTGTTTGACATATTAGTCAGTTAATAAACATCCTTTTATAATTTAGGTTTATTTGGTTTTGTAATATCACTAAAATTAAAATAAGTTATGAATATACAAGGCAGGTGATTATGACAAGCTTAGGAGGTAGTTTGAACACGTCATGGCATAAAACTTCAAGACAAGGGTCTCAGTAGGAGGAAGAATGACTATGGAAGGATAACTTTAATGAGTGCTGATGGTAGTGAGATGACAGAAGCAGATAAAATAGTTGAGTTACTGAATGATCACTTTGCAAAAATATATCATTCAAGTGAGGTTGCTTCTGTGTTATATGTGATACTGATGCGAGAACAATATCCAAAGAACTACCACTTCTATTGGCTGTTCTTAGGATATTGCATGTGAAATGGTTAAGAGGTATCTGGAGGAAGGAATATTAGATTGTATATCCAAGGTTATGTGGGGGGGGGGGTTAATTAGGTAGGCATTGGATGATTAGTATCTTTAAGCAGGAGCTATAAAAAAAATAAAAGTATTACAGAGGGTCTATAAGGAGAAATATGACCATCAAGCTCACAAGCAGTACAAAGGTCAGGCAAAAAAGATGACTAGGCATGGTGAGGAAGGCAAAATCAGATTATCAGAAGAAGCTAGCTGAGCAGGTCAAAGAAAATCCCATGAGGAAGGCAAAATCAGATTATCAGAAGAAACTAGCTGAGCAGGTCAAAGAAAATCCCAAAGAGTTCTTTCATTATGTGGCAAGTAGGAGGAAGAATGTCTATGGAAGGATAATTTTAATGAGTTCTGTTCTTATGATATTGCACAGCCTTAATATATATATATACAGCTAATTCTCTTTTTACATGGACTTTTTTTACACATTTTCGAAATAACATGGTTTAGAAAACAGCAGCAATTCTATTTTTACATAGCATATTTTGATTTTACATGGTTCAAATGGCACTTATTTTTAAAATTTCTGTTTGAATTCAGTTCTGTTAAAAAGGATATTTCCATTATAATTATCATCTCCTAGAATGATCATATGTACTTAAACTTTAATTTTGGGAAATCCTCCTCCCCCTCGATGTTTTAAATATCAGGGATTACTCTATGCTACAGAATGTAGACAATTGTGGCGACAACAAAAAAATCAAGTTTTATAATTATGATTCCCTGAAGAGCCGACAGATGATCCGTTATATTCACTTGGCATTGGTTCCTGGAAGCGGAAGGGTGCTATGCTGATTCCTCGAAGATAAAGTTGGTCAATTACAGAGGCCTGCCTATATAAAGCTGCTTGGAGGGAGTTAAGCTGTTTGCTAAACAATAATTTCTTGTTTACAATTCGAAATGTTTAAAATCGTTACTCATTAATTGATCTCAAAGACCACGGGCAATGAAAGGTGTGGATTTTAGCACATTATCAGTGCACTGGAAGGCAAACAAAAAAGGTTGGGTTACAAAATAAATTTTTAATGAATGTTTCCATCATTGTTTTGTTCTAGAAGTTAAGCACTATTTGATGGGGGAAAAAAAACAAAAAAAAAAACTGGACTTTAAAGTTTTATTGATTATAGACAGTGCACCTGGTCATCCTGTTTTAGAACACCCGAATGTGGAATTTTGTTTTCTGTCACCTAATACAACCACTAGACCAGGGTGTGATCGCTACTTTCAAAACTTACTACTTAAGAAGAACATTGCGATATATTTTGGATAAATTACATAAGGATAATTCACTGATAGTTATTGATGTGTGGAAGAAATTTTCTATTTTGGATTGCACCAAACTTGCTAAGTTGGCGTTATCCGAATTGAAACCATCAACTTTAAATGCATGCTGGAAAGCTGCTTAGCCAGAATGTGTGAAAAAGAAAAACCCTGTACTTTGCATACAACTGAATATCCCAATATCATCAGATTAGCACATGCAGTTGGCAGAGGATTTGATGATTTTTTGTCTGCAGATATTGAAGAATTGATGGTTGACAAGGCTGTTAGTGATGACAAAATAATAGAAGCTGTCCTTAAGAATCTCGATGAAAAAGTGATGATGATAATGAAGAGATTTCACTCACTGCATGAGTAATTAAAGAAGGGCTTCAAATGGCTAGTAAATTGGAAAGTCATTTTCTTACACATGATCCAAATACTGAACGAGTTGAACAGTTTAAACATGAGCTGAAGTCGGTATGGTGCGATATGAAGAATTATACAAAGATCTAGTCAAAACAGGATATCGATTAATTACAGAGTTCAAGGTAAAAAAATCAACCTTCAGAATTATTGGAAATTAGTGCTAATTTAGTTCTTTTTACTGAAGAAAATGTTTCGGCATTGCAATATGAACAGAATGGCCAAAGTGTTTCAGCTGTTTAGAATCCTAAACAGTTTTTTCGATATGTTGCAAGTAAAAAGAAAAATGTATATGGCAGAATGATTTTAAAAAATGCCGATGGTAGGGAGGTAACTGAATCAGTTGATATAGTTGAGTTACTGAGTGAGCACTTTGCAAGAATATATCATCCAGGTGGTGACATTGCAGAAACGAATGAACCAGTAGATTATACGGGAATTGTGGTGAATGAAGTGGAGGTGAGTAGTCTATTGCATAACTTCAATGTCAATACATCTGTGGGATTGGATGGTATACCAGCTCGTGTCGTACGAGAAACGGCTAAAGAATTGTCAGTACCCTTGACCATTTTGTTTAATTTGAGTCTGGGTTAGTCCCGAGGGGGGGGGGGTAGAAAGAGGGGAAAATAGTTCCACTGCATAAAGGTGGTTCCAAGACTGCTGTTGTAAATTACAGACCGATTAGCATATCAGGAATCATTGTCAAGGTCTTAGAGAAATTAGTCAAGGAAAGAATACAGGATTGGATAGATGAAAATGGGATATTGTATGGGGGACAACATGGTTTTGTGAAGGGTAGATCATGCCCCAGTAACTTGCTCACGTTTTATAACACAGTGACGGCTAAACAGGATTTACAGTGATTCTACTGGACCTTGCCAAGGCCTTTGACAGGATACCACATGGAACCCTGATCAGTAAACTGGAGCAGATGGGGATGGATATAGGGTTGGTGAGATGGATAGGAGGGTGGTTGATGGAGAGATACCAGAGAGTGGTTTATTCAAGAGTGGAGGCTAAAAGACGGCTTGTGACTAGTGGTGTGTGCTGCATGGCTCTGTTCTTGGGCCACTGCTTTTCAATTTGTTCATCAATGATATAGGTAAGGATCTGAGAGGAAGTGTTCACTTGTTTGCTGATGATGCAAAGTTGGGTAGAGCAATTGTGAGTGCACAGGATGTCAAAATTTTACAGGATGATTTGGATAGTTTGGAGGACTGGGCTAGGAAAAATGGATGTCAATTTAATGTGGCAAAGTGTAAGGTTATGCACTTTGGGGTGAAAAGAATAGCAGCAGTATATCACATTTGTGGAACTGTACTCCAGGAGATTGATGAGGCCAGGGATTTGGGAGTGTTGGTGGATAGGGAATTGAAGTTTAGGGGGCACATTGCAAAAATGGCTAAATCAGCTCATCAAATCACTTGGCTTCTGAAAAATAAACATGCAGAGACAAACAAGTTGTTGTTCCTCTGTATCGAGCCTTGATAAGATGGGGAGGAAGTGGAGAGGATCCAGAGATCAGTGACCAAGATGATAGCAGGTCTGTGGAATGAACCTTATGAGAATAGGTTGACGATTTATGGGTTACAGAAATTGGTCGATAGGGAGAAGAGGGGGTGATATGATTGAGACATTCAAATTACTGAAGGGTTTCTATAAGATTAATCCAGAAGATATTTTTGAAAATAGGACTGGTGGTGGGAGGACTAGAGGCCATGCATGGAAGCTGGGCAAGAAAGTGGTTGACAAGGGTGTTAGAGCTAGGTTTTTTACTTGGAGAGTGGTGAATGAGTGGAATAAGCTGCCAGAGTCTGTTGTAGGTGCTACGACCGTGAATGAGTTCAAGGCAAGGTATAATAGATACTGTGTGAATGTCAAATAGTTGTTCTTGACATGATGTTAGGGTCTCCCTCGATGAGTCTGTCGACTCCTTGGAGTTGCCCGGAATAATAATAATAATAATAATAAAAACAAATCAGGAGCCATGGTAGGTCGTGAAAAAGGGCTCGTGGCTCTGATTAAGAATGAGTTTAAGAAACGTCAATTGTACCCAAATACTTTAATTGTGTGCCACTGCTTCATTCGTATGGAAAATCTATGTGCAAAGTCACTCAAGATGAACACTGTCATGAATGTAGTAACAAAGACCATTAATTTGATAAAAAGTATAGGGTTGGACAACACGGAATTCAAAGAATTTTTGCAAGATCTTGAAGCCGAATATGGGGACTTATTGTACCATTGTGAAGTTAGGTGGCTAAGTATAGGTCAAATGCTCAAGCGATTTTATGAACTTAAAAACGAAGTGAAAATTTTCTTGGACATTAAAAGTGTCCCCATTAAAGATTGGAGGATGAAAAGTTTCAAAGTGATTTAGCATTTTTAGTAGACATAAATAGTCATTTGAATAATCTAAATTTGAAATTACAAGGCCCAATCAGATAATGACCTATTTGCTCACTCATATCAAGAGCTTTGATTCGATTCTTCAATTATTTCTTACCCAACCAAAAAAAAACCACTTTACACATTTTCCAAAATTAAGAGAACACAATCCAAAATCAACAAGTGAGTACACTGATGAGTGTCAAAGTGTTATGAATCAATTTCAAAGTAGATTTGAAGATATAAAAAAATCAAAGAATTGAGTTACAAATATTTGAAACACCTTTTGATATACGCCCCGAGGAAGCTTCTGGTTCCTTGCAATTAGAGTTGATTGATTTGCAGCGTGATAACACTTTGAGATCAAAATATAGTAATCTGCCTATATTAGACTTTTACAAATCCATTGATTCTGAGAAATTCCCTTCTTTAAAAAATAACGCCTTGAAAATAGCTTCTGAGTTTTCTACTACAATGCGAGCAATTTTTGTTCAAAGTCTGCAAAAAATCGCCTTCGTACAAGACTCACTGACGAAAATCTCGCCAATGAACTATGAGTAGCAGCCTCATCAAGGGTGGCTAATATTTCTAAGCTTTCACAAAAAAAAAAGTTTCAGCCTTCTCACTAAAAAGTTTAAGATTGTTATAATTATATGCTTTATTGTTATAGTTATATGTCTACACAATTGTAATTAAAAGATACCATATCAGATGAGAATGCTGCACATTTACTTATTGAGATATATATTGCATATATAATGCACTATATATAAGAGTTAAAATTTGCCAGTCACCCTCAAAAGTTTTTAAATTAGCAATTTTCAACCTTTATACTAAAAAGGTTCCCCACCTCTGGTGTACATGGTTGTCATATTAGATAGAATATCAGCTCCTATTTTATGAGAATGTGGCAGTGGCTCTGACTGGGCTCCTTAATTTCAGTCTCAGCTCTGGCAGTCTCAAGGGAGTAGAAAGAGAGCAAAATAATTGCTTTGCATATGGAAGGCTCTATCACCACAGTAAAAAATTATAGACCAATCACTATCTCAGGAGTGGTGGTAAAAGTACTGCAAAATTTGGTCAAAGAGCAAATTCTGGAATGGTTGGATAAGAGTGTGATACTGTGTGAGTTAGTGGCAGCATGGGTTTTTGAAGGGTCACATTCATGTCTTAATGATTTGCTAACTTTTTATAATAGAGTGACAGTGAATTGGATAAACGGGAGGCTACAATATGATTCTGCCGGATTTTGTAAAGGCATTTGGCAGAATACCACATGGATCTCTGGTATGCAAATAGCAAATGGGGATGGATATGGTGCTGGTTATATGGATATGAGAGTGGCTGATGGGCAGATACCAGAAAGTAGTATATGGATGAACAGACTCTGAGAGATATTCAATTGTTTGCTGATGATGCAAAGTTGGGTAGGGTAATAGTTAATCAAGTTGTAGAGAGAGAGAGCTTACAGGATGATTTAAATAGGGCTGACAGTATGAGCACAACATGATGAATGTCGATTTAATTTGCAAAAGTGTAACATTAGGCATTTGAGATACAAATATTACAAGACGTTTACCACATTGAGGGAATTGTATCCCAGGAAATTGATGAAGCCAGGAATTTGGGGAGGTAGTAGATAGAGAGTTGAAGTTTAGAGAGGATATTATTAAGG
Source organism: Typopeltis vanoorti (assembly GCF_054136105.1). Lineage (NCBI taxonomy): Eukaryota > Metazoa > Arthropoda > Arachnida > Uropygi > Thelyphonidae > Typopeltis > Typopeltis vanoorti. Next base: position 88,263,061 of record NC_143561.1, on the reverse strand, counting down.
TTGCCAAGCTAGCTCAGGATTACTTGGATATTGAAAAAAACACCAACAGGTAGAGATGAGGAAGTTGTTATTACTTTTTATAAAGCCTTGATATATCCTCATCTGGATTACTGTGCATAGGTCAGGTCATCTTGGTTTCTTGGGGATGAGGAAGTAGTGAAGAGGATCCAGAGGTGAATGATGAGTGACCATGATGGTGAATGCTCTGTGGATGATCCCTGGAAGATGGATTGAGGATTTGTGAGTTGAAAAAGTTGGTTGATAGGAAATAAAAGAGGGGATATTATAGAAACATTTAAGTTCTTCAAGGGTTTTATAGGATTGATGCGGGAGAAATGTTTTGGCACTTGGGAGTTGAGTAAGAATGTGACTAGTAAGGGTGTGTAGGCTAGATTTTTTGCTTGAAGAGTGGTGAATGAATGGAATGGGTGGCTAGAGTCAGTTGTGAGTGCTTTGTCTGTTAATTGGTTCAAGGAGATATTGATAGATATTGTGTGGATAGTTGGGATTTCCCCATGATGAATCTTTGGACTCCATGGAGGTGCTATACAGTAATAATAATAATAATAATAATAAATTAATATATATATATATATATATATATTATTTTAATCATACAATTGAAAAAATATCACTTTTTCTTCTTTTTTGCTTTGATTTCTTTGAAGCAGTGGAAGGAAGAGTCATTCCTGTTGCTTCATTTTAGCTATCACTAAACTATTAAATATCCGATTACGTACGGTATCGATAGTTCAAATTTAATGTGTATTTAATTACCAACATGCAAGTTTTTAATAAATCAGTGCACTAAGTAAATAGTTTTGCTAAGAAAGCCAAACAGAACATGCGCTTGTTAGAGTATTCGTATTTTGCATAGCATTGTAATGTTCACATTAAAAAAAACAATAATAATATAATGTAGTTTAACAGATATCTTGGCACATAGGATTTGTGTGTGAATGTGAGTGAGTGAGTGAGTGAAAAGCCATATGCCAGGTGTATTTTGAGTTTTCTGTTGAAATATTTAATAGCAGAATAAGATTGAAATATTTTTTCATAATATACAGGGTGTTCGGGATAAATTTGACATATTTATAATTAATTATATTTTTCCGTAAGTTACATGTATTAACACACACTTCTCTTCATTTAAAAGTTTGGACCCTTCTTCATTCATATACAAGATGTCAGAAAGGATGGATAGCTGGAACCCACCTGAATCATGGTAGAGAATAACTTGTATCATGATGATTCGTGCCCGCCATCAAAATAAGGATATTACGACTGCTGCCCAATGCTCCCTGAATACAGTAAAAACAATCAGGCATGAACTAGAGACTTGCAATGGTGACTACGAGGATGTAGCAAGAAGAAAGATCCCTAGCAGACGATCTGATTGCGTTCGTACAGCAGAATTCCTCGCAAATCTGCAGGAACAGGTGTTGAAGAACCCTGGCATTGGAATTCGGGCTTTGTTCGTGGAGTTGCTAACTGTAGTCAAGCCCTGGATAACAAGGGTAGCCAATGGTAGGCCGTATGTATGGCAGCAGGATTCGGCCCATTGCCACACCTCTGGGAAAAGTCAAAAATGGTTGTCTGAAAATTTCTACGACTTCACCAGTCCAAATGTTTGGCCTCCAAACTCCCCACACCTTAACCCCATGGATTATTTTGTATGGGGCGCAGTTGAAAAAGACACCAATCGCACTTCCAGTAATACAAAAGCCCAGTTAATGGATAAAATTAAAACAGTTTTTGCGGCCCTTCCCAGGGAGACTGTAGCATCAGCTTGTTCGAGATTCCGAAGCAGAATTGAAGCTGTGATCGATGCTAATGGTGGTTATTTTGAGTAAATCTTGTTGACAGTATTGTAATTAACTCTGCCTGTAATGTTTTTTTGTCAATTCATTAAATTTAATAGATACAAAGAAGATTTTCTTTTTCCTTACGAAACTGTCAAATTTATCCCGAACACCCTGTATATATATATTACAAACACACCAAATTGCATGCCTGGCTCTACTTTGTAGAAGTTTACAACTACGGCTGGAACATATCAATTAACATAACTTCAAACAGGTATGCAGCTAATGTTGATAGTAATATCTGCTTATTTGCAAACTGTTACTTAAGTAAAGATATTATAATTAATATTTTTTTTGAATAAAGATATTATGAAAATTACAATAGCACAAATTTAACAAATTTTCTTTAAATGGTTTCTGTGAAGAGTGTAAATATTTGAGTGGGAGTGCAAAAGCTCCAGTTGCCACAAGAAGATCTCGACGCTCAAGTGCTCTCTCTTCTCCCACATTTTCAAGACATCATGCATCAATCGAAGGTAAGAAAAGTAGGAAAGACTGATGGAATATTGATTCTTTTTGCAAATGGATAAATATGTCGTTAATATTTCATTAAATTAAATTTTATAAAGAATAATGAAATAATACTCTAAAAAGTTTCTGAATGATAGAATTATTAACTGAATACTTGTTTGCAAAAAAATTTTTCATTTGATTACAAAGTAAATTATAATGCTTGGCAAGAAATTATATTCTTGTTTAATCCTTTATCCAAGTGTAAGCAAAGAAAGTTTGAGCATGAAGTATCTTCATGAGTGGGCTACTTGTATGTTATGGCTAATGACTTCACATCAGTTGCCTTTGTATACCATAATGCAAAGCATTCCTCCTTTTGGACATGCATAATGCTGTGCATTGTTTGGGGGAGGCTCATGACCCAGACTAGTTTTAACTTTTATTGAGGTATCTATCTACTTCAATAAACGTTGAAACCAAGTGGAAGCAAAATTTGTTTGCTTTCACTTGGATAAAGGATTAAATAATAATGTAATTTCTTGGTAAGTATAATTTACTTTGTAACCAAGTGAAAAAAAAAACTTTCTGCAATTGTCTCTCATTCAGAGAATTTTCATAATAAGTTGATATGCCTTTTTTATCATTTGTCTATGAGAAATATATGACTTCTGCATTAATTCAACCTTGGTATCTTCCTGGATATGGCTCCACTAATGCGTTAGTGATGACACTATTTAGTTAATAATAGTAATGAATCTAGCATAACAATTGAAGAGAGGTAAACAAATGAAATTCTTATACAAGTAAAAATCAGAGAAGAGGAAACAGAAGGCAACTAAGACATATGCAAGAACTTAATATCTATATAAAATCATCAAAAAAATGGTATTAATAGAAAAATTGAGGATAATCAGAAGATATTAAAAAAACAAAGTAAAAAAAGAACAAAATCTAAAAAGAGAAGAAATGATGAAAAATATAAGGAGCAGATTGTGGATCGTAAAGCAAAGACTCCTCAGCTTTAGTTTATGGACTATGAGCAACCATCTCATGCCGATGTAGGGAAAGAGGGGTAAATTAAAGAAAACATAATAAAGTTCACTGATGCAAAGTTTTCTCAGTATGATGACCATGTACATGCTAAGAAAATAGCAAACTTCCAAATCAGGAACAGTAGTTATGAAATTGAAATAATGGCAAGCAACTGTAAAAACTGGAAACGAATTTACATAAAGCAGGCTACACAGTTGCTTCTTCACACAGTAAAGACCACATGAGGTTCATCCAAAATCTAGAAGTTAAGCACTTATCAGTTACCCTTCACTAGTCATGTCATGTCATGTCATGTCATGATTAGTGAAGGGTAACTGATAAGTGCTTAACTTCTAGATTTTGGATGAACCTCATGTGGTCTTTACTGTGTGAAGAAGCAACTGTGTAGCCTGCTTTATGTAAATTCGTTTCCAGTTTTTACAGTTGCTTGCCATTATTTCAATTTCATAACTACTGTTCCTGACTTGGAAGTTTGCTATTTTCTTAGCAAACTTCCAAATCAGGGATGGGATGGGACATGACATGTCATGTCATGTCCCGTCCCTTCTGCATTGCCTTATTAAATGTACAAGGATTCTACAGTCCAGTTAAATAAGAAACTCTATGGAAACTTATACTATGCCATAATATCAGATTTATTTTTTCTCCAAGAAACATACTTCTGTAGATATTCGATATAAAAACTTTAACAGATAGATACCCACCACTTTCTTATTGGAGCTTTGGAAGGTTTCAAAAGGGTTGGAGCAGAATTCTTATTGTTGTCCTCCCCTGGGGCCATTCTGTAATATTTAAAGGGATACATAATGAATCTTGACGACAGACTGAAAATATTGCGAATATGTAATCATCATCATCAAATTCCTGCCATGTACCCTCAAGGGGTGTACAGGATATGACAGTACTACATGAAAAAAAAATTACATCATTACTAACTTCCTATCTACAATTTTCCTCCAAATCAGTCTGTTACTTGTCAAGACTCCAACATTATCAGATCTTATGTTTCTATCGTCTAAGGCACTTTGTACTGTATCAATCCACCTATATCTTGGTCTTCCTCTGGGTCGTTTTGCTGCCAACCTGGCAGAGAACACTTGTTTTGCTAATCTTTCCTCACCCATTCTGTTTAAGTGACCATACCACCTGAGATTAGCTCTGCTAACACATTCCTGGATGCTGACAATGTCAAGTTCTTTCCTAATATCCTGGTTTTTAATATAATATTGCCATTGATGCCATCTGTTCACACCTATAATTTTTCTCAGGACTCTCATATCTGCGGTCTCTAGTCTTTGGTCAAGTGTTTTACTTCTGACCCAGCTCTCAGATCCATAAGCTAAAACTGGTTTGAACACCATCTTGTATACAGCTAATTTAGTGTTCCAACTAATTTCTCTCTTATTCCATATGAATTTATTCAATTCTATATTTAATTTACCATCTTCACTAAAAATCGTGCCTAAGTAGCTGAAATGTTTTACTTGTTCCACAGGTTCTCCATTCACAACACAGTTGACATTTTCAATGATTCTGCCTATTTTCATTGTCTTTGTCTTTTTATTGCTGACCTTCATACCATATCTATTACAACAGCTATTCAATTTAGTCAGAGAATCTTGCAGACTTGTAGCGGATTTATTTAGAAGTATAACATCATCTGCATAAAGCAAAGAGCTGACATTAACATCTCCAGTTTTGATATCATGTTTAATACCACTTTCCTTCATAATCTGATCCATATAGATAATGAATAACAGAGGGGATAATGTACATCCTTGTCTAACACCAGATTTAACATTAAATCTGGTGTTAGACAAGGATTTAACATTAAATCGTGTACTTCCTTCAATTCTCACTGCTGACTTACAACTCAAATAAAGACTAAGTATTGCTTGATATAATGCCCCATTGACACCATATAACTGCAGCGTATTGAATAGCTTCTCTCTTGGCACCTTGTCATATGCCTTTTCCAAATCAACAAAACTTAAATACAGCAAAACTTAAATACAGTATATGTAATAAGATTTATAAATGTTTATGCTCCATCCAGTGGAACAGTTAGACAAAAATTCTACCAGGAATTGAGCATATTTAGCATATTTATATAGTGCCCACTACATCATAGTAGCTGGAGATTGGAAATATATCAAAAACTCCACATTAGACAAAATAGGAGGACACTCCATGAGTGGAAAAGTAGAATATGTACATTTAAAAATGTCTTCATAATGCTCAGCTAGCAGGCATATGGAGGTTTCACAACCCTAATCTCTAGGCATAAACTTAATTGGTTCCCATCTTCATCAGATTTATGTTTCTTTTTTTTTTCTTATAAACAGAGTAATTCAGATAAAACATCTTGACATCATGTCAGATCATAATCCTGTCTTACTTAAATGCTGCTGCATTGAAGAAGTAGAAATTAAATGCGTGGATAGGCTTATGTGTTTGTCACACATGTTGAATTGGATTTAAACGGTATTTATGCAAACACAGATTGATAAGAAAATAACTATTTATTAACTTAAAAGCTAATATTTCACTGGTATTATATCCAGCATCTTCAGAGCACACAAACAAAGTTTGTTACAAATGCGAGACAACCACAATTCGAAATATTTACACAAACAATCACTTCATTACCCTTCTCAACAATATGGTATCTTAAAAACACTAACCCATAGAGCTAGAGAAATCTGTTCCAATGACATTGCTCTCACTGCTGAACTTTCTCACCTGTGCCACACCTTCCTAACCAATGGCCATAATCCCCATAAGATAGATAAAATACTAAATGCTACCCCAGAAATACCCCTCCCCACTATCTACCACAGAAAACTACAACAAAACTATCACCATCCCGTACATTAAAGGCACATCTGAAAAGATATCTAGGGTGCTTAACAAACACCAACTGCACACTGTATTTAAACCTTATATGAAATTCAACTCTCATCCGTTCACCTAAGAACAGATTCATTCCTTTATCGCATCCAGGAGTCTATGAAGTGCCCTGTTCTTGTCATTGAGACTCCTGGATGAGAAAAAGGAGTGAATCTGTTCTTAGGTGAACGGATGAGAGTTGCCAATTTCATATAAGGTTTAAATACAGTGTGCAGTTGGTGTTTGTTAAGCACATTAGATATCTTTTCAGATGTGCCTTTAATGTACGGGATGGTGATAGTTTTGTTGTAGTTTTCTGTGGTAGATAGTGGGGAGGGGTATTTCTGGGGTAGCATTTAGTATTTTATCTATCTTATGGGGATTATGGCCATTGGTTAGGAAGGTGGACATTCGCCTCAGTGAACACAAAAAATATATCCGGCACTTTCGTTATGGTGTGCTGGGGTATCCATGCTTTGGATACCCCAGCACACAGGATCAACTGGAAAAAAACAAAAGTACTGCACTGAAGCTTCTACAAGTCAGAGAGGTTGTTCCTGGAATCAACAGAAGCCTTAAAACATACTCCAAACACCTTAACAAGTATGGCTGTATAAATCTACCAAAGATTTGGGAGACAGTTTTATTTTAATTTTATTTTTTTCAAACTTTGGACTACTCTTTTTCATAAGTTTCAAGGACTACTATTTGGACTACTATATTTTTTTCAAAACTTTGGACTACTGTTTTTTTTTTTTTTTTTTTAATTTTTTTTTTATAACTTAGGTGGCACTGTATTAGGACTTTAGTCTTGTGTTGCATGCTGCAATTACTTATACTAGCCTCGCTGTTACATTGAATTGTGGTTGTCTCGCATTTGTAACAAACTTTGTTTGTGTGCCCTGAAGATGCTGGATATAATACCAGCGAAATATTAGCTTTTAAGTTAATAAATGGTTATTTTCTTATCAATCTGTGTTCACATCAATACTGTTTAAATCCAATTCAACAAGTAGAAATTAGTTTCAGACTATGGAGACTTCCACCAGATCTTTCCAACCAAATTTCCAAATCCTCTGTTGAAACTGGAATGATTTACCTGGAACTGGGATGGCATAGCCTATAAAGAATGCCAGACAAGAAAATCTCTAGGAACTGAGGGTCTAGGGATAGAACTTTACCATGAGGCTTGGGATTTCATTCTTCCCATTTTAGTTATACTTTAATTATTTTCTCTCTACAGGTCACATACCAAGTGAATTTGTAGCAAGCCATACCATCCTCATTCCAAAACCTAATAAATAGAGATCATACCTTAATCAAAATGGAAAAGGCATATGATAACAAGATGCCCAGAGAAATGCATTTCAAAATACTACAATTGTATGGGGTGAATGGAACATTATATAGAGCAGTGCATAGTCTATATTTAAGTTGTCAGTCAGCAGTTAGAATTAAAAGAAATACAGGAAGACAGATTGATGTAAAATCAGGTGTAAGACAAGGATGCTCGTTATCACTCGTATTCATCATCTATATGGATCACCTTATGAAAGAAAGTGGCATTCAAGCCTGATATTAGAATTGGAGATGTCAAACTTAGCTCTTTGTTTTATGCAGATAATGTTGTACACCTGAACACGTCGAGTACAAGTCTGGACAATTTATCGACTCCAAGTCTATCGACAAGGAGTCGATAAATAAATTGAATAACAGCTGTAACAAATTTGGCATGAAAATCGGCAATAAAAAGACCAAAACTATAAAAATAGGCAGAAAAATTGAACACAACAGGTGTATTCTGAATGAAGAGCCTATAGAACAAGTAAAATATATCAGCTATTTAGGCACAGTTTTAGTGAAGATGGCAGGTTAAATCTGGAAATAGACAACAGAATAAGCAAAGCTGGTATGGTGGGTAGCCAGCTGAATAAATTTATATGGAATAAGAGAATAATTAGCCAAAAAACCAAACTAGCAGCATACAAGACAGTGTTTCGGTTCTGAGAGAAATTAGGGGAGTGAACCAATGGCATCAATGGCAGATTTATATTAAAAATGAAGTTGTTAGAAAGGAGCTTGAAATTATTATCATTCAAGAATGTGTCAGTAGAGCTAATCTAAGATGGTATGGCCACCTAAATAGAATTAGTGAAGAAAGTTTAGCAAGACATGTGTTTGATTCCAAGATAGCAGGAAAGAGATCCAGAGGAAGACCAAGGTCTAGGTGGATTGATTCAGTCAGAAGCATGAACGAACTATTAGATATGACAATATTGGAGTGTTCACAAGTAATAGATTGATTTGGAGGAAAAGTGTTGATATGAGATTAATAATAACGTAAATTTAATCATGTAGTACTATGATAGTAACCTGAACACCCCCTTGGGAGTACATATCATGAAATTGAGGGTGATGATCAATTGATACATTGAAGTATTCAAAGTTATCCTACAATTAATTGCATTGGACCAATTAAGATAAGTGCCAGTGCACTATGCACTCTTAAAACTTTCATACATCAATAAAAATGCAACTATATTGTCAAATTGATGTGAAATTTGTAGCATAGGTTGCATAAGCCACACGACAGCACACCCAACCTAAATGCATGCAACATCACTGATGTGTGTGTGTCAGTAATGTCTTTAACACACACACACACACACACACACACACACACACACACACACACACACACACACACATACACACACACACACACATATATTCAACTGAAACAAAAGTTTCAAAAACAGTGTATGAAATTATATATATTAAGGACATATGTGCCTTACTACATACAAAGTGAAAACAAAAACCTCCAAGTCAATAAAATTTTACTTTATTAACATTTAAATACAACATAAGAAAGAAACTCAAACATTCCAAAAAACACAAATTGGGAAATATTTTATTTAATATACCAGGCATGTTTGCCATAAAACAGAAGAATTCATTTTTATTCACAAGAGTAAATAGATTTTTGTTCACTATGCCTATTCTTTTGAAGACTGAAGCAGAAATGCCTGTGTGGTGATAAACATCCCTTCTCCAGCCTTACAGCAGATGCAAGAAAAAAAAGTAGCTTTATTGTATCACTAAATTATCACTTACCAAGACAGTTAGTCTCTGTGCTATATGTAGTACTAGTTAGTGTAAATTTATTGACAACTGGAATGAAAACAACCCTGTATAATAAAGACAACTCCCTGGCCCACAAACACTACACTGCATACAGGCAGCATCATGTCTGTACATTGTATCTAACTAAATACATTGTCCTGACAATGTTTCAGATTTCAGCAATTACGTGATCGCATCTGTTCATAATGCAGTCATTGGGTGCAGAAACCAACCGAAGCAGATTTTCAAATGCAAATATATATAAACTTGAAATTAGAATTGCCTTTGAGATTTTCTGTATCATTAAGACAGTTACTAAATTTACAAAGTAAATAATAACAATTATTAAAATAACACCATTACTAAATTTACAAAGAATAGTTAATTTAAAACATTCAGACTAGCATGCCATATTTATATTTTAAACTTTATAAAAATTAGCTTGCTCAATGTGTAAAGGACATTATATACCGTCATTTAAGTTCCTGCTTGAAGTTAAACAATTGGGATATAAAACTACTTGGCTTGAATGTATTAAAGCTACAAAATGTGTGAGATACATTCTGATATTTTCTGTTCTATTTCATATTAAAAAAAAAAAATGTTAATCATTTTTTTTTTTGCAACCCACTAACAGGTTGCAATCTGCAGTTTAACAAACACTGTACTAAAGAGTATTATATGGAGAAGCAGAATCCAGAAGAAAGCAGATGACTAGTAGTTTGCCTCAGAGCACTGTACTTGGATCACTGCTATTTAATTTGTACAAAAATGAGCCAGTTTATCTGGCATTTTTCATCCCACAAGCAGGCAAACCGGCCCCATGAACATACGCTTCTACAGTCAAGAATATATCTCTCCAGTGGCAGACTAGGCGACAGGTCGGTTGGGAGTGATACTAACAAAGAAGTCGCATCTAAGTAACACGCGGACCCTGCATAGGAAGCGGGAATAACGCGTAGTGAAAGAAGAAGAAGATATTAATGATTTGAAGGAAAATATTTTCTTATGCAAAATTGGATAGTGTAATGGTTAATCAAGTTGATGTAGAGAACTTGCCTGAAGATTTAAATGACAGATATTATGGGCAAAACATAATGGATGCCAGTCTAATGTGGAAAAGTGTAAAATTATTCATTGTGGGATGAAAAGATTATAAACTGTGTACTACATAGATTGAACTGTACTCCAGGAAATTAAAGCTTGGAACTTGGAGGTGTTGGTGGATAGGTATTTAAAGTTCAGAAGACATATTGCAGAGGTGGCCACGGTATTCATATATGACTTTGATTTAGTCATATATGAATTAATCTTGGGGATATAATTCAGATATGGCTCAATCTTAATCATTTGCCTCAGAATACTCTCTAGAGGCAAGTAATGAAGATAGTGGTGGCTTGTAGAATGCTCCATTTGAGGATAAATAATTTGTTGTGGTTAGGCTAAGAATCCCCTCCCCATTTTTATCCATTTTATATATATTTTTTTGTAATTTTTATTTATTTTTTAGATAGTCTGGGAACCCTGCTCTAGAGACCAAACATGGAACTTTTACAAGTCACATCAGGCCTCCAGTAATAAGTGGGGGTGACGGTGGTTTCACACCGGGCAATGAAATTCATCTCCCACCTAAATCACAAACATTACAGCAGGTTTCGAACCCGTGACCTGTCAGTTGGAGAGTGGGCACACCAATCACTCGGCCAACCAGGCTAGCAGGATACTAAAAAATATTAAAAGGTTTTTATAAGATTGATGTAGAGAACATTTTTCAGCACTTGACTAGATGGGACAGAACAAGTGGTCATCCCTGAAAATTGAGTAAGAATGTGGGTTGGTGGAGTCTGTTGTGAGTAATTTGTTAGTAAATGCATTCAAGTAGAGGTATGACAGGTATTACGTGGATAGCCTGACTTCTCATGTTGAATATTCAGACCACATGAAGATTGCCATGCAGTAATAATAAGAATTAGTGATGTTACTAATATAAGTGGCTACTCTATGTTTAGGGTGGTTAATGTTTGAAATCAAGATGTATTAAAGATGTGTTCTCTGTAAAGCAGCTGAGGATCATCTTTCATTGTCTCTTGCAACACAAGGATATGAGTTTTCTGTTCTATGTAATAGTCACTATGATAAATCAGATACCAAAATCAAATTGGCATATCTACTGTTTTGTTCATTTGCTAATTACAAATGGTTCTAGGGTCACTTTTGCCAGTGATTTCTAAGCAATTGGACTGGCTTCATTCTTATATATATATATTTCATTTATTCATTTATTTTCCTAGGTTCTCCTTGCACAAGTGGCCGAAGTTCACTTTCAGGATCTCCAAAGACATCTCGCAGAATATATTCTAAATCTGCAGTAAGTACCTGATTTGAATATTTGAGAATTCAGGTTTCTGTTATGTTTTATCTGGTGTTATATCTTTTGTAAGTAAAAAAAGAGTGAAAATATTTTTCAGCTGGGGTAGTAATGTCATTTGCTTAATCTTTGGTTGAGAGGAGAATTATTTTATGTTATATCTGTATGTTATCCATCAAGTTAACTTACTGGGATATTAACTGAAACCCATGAATTTCAGGGCTTCTTTGCTGTTGATTCACTTAGATTTTCTGGAAGTAACTTCAGATTATAATCCTTTGTAGTTCTCATTACCTGGCTTGACAGTCATGGTTATTTGTAGATAGTAGAAGCTATTCATCTTACAGGCTAGATTTGAATCTCATCATGGTATGGATGTTTGTTGAATGGCTTTAGGTGTTAGATAATTTTCATCACCCTGTGAAAGACTAGTGCCCTATTTTGGCAACTTGAAGCTTGATAAAATATCAGGTGAGGTCTTTTCTAGAGCAGGATTCCCAGATTCTGTAATTCTTAGCATACCTGCCTACTGTAATAATTGTAACCTTTAATGATTGGGAGATTGTCATTTAAAAAAAAGAAAAAAAAAACGTAGACAGAAAAGATAGCATTTCACGTTGCATAAACAAACCCATAATACTTTAGTCAACTGTTTAAACTAAACTCTAATAACAATGAGTACTTATGACATCTTTGAATCCAGAATATGTCACCCTTTTATTGCTTAATGGTCAAGTTCATCTTTTCCTGCATATTCTTCTAAAATATAAATGTCAATTGTTGTACTGATGAGAATCTAGGAATTTTCCTGCTAATATTCACACAGAATCATTTATGTCCTTTACACTAAACATGATTATAGTATTACCACTTGTCACTTAGCTCCTTTATGTTAAAGTTTATTACCTACTAGTTCAATGAAGTACACTCAATGGACAAAACATTAGAGATAGGGGTGATGGGAAGTTGACACTGCCCCCCCCCCCCCCCCCCCCCCCGTGCACGTGCAGAGTGAAACATATCCCAACCAAATGCAGACGGTAACTAGGCAGACATCGGGCTTCCCAACAGTGTATCGCAATCCATGAACATGGGTAAATGTGGCATTCTTAGTTTAGGGTGGTTAATCATGGATGTATTATCGGGGCAAGACAGATGGGTCATTCTATCGGCCAAGTGGTAAGAACTCTAGTGTTCTCGAGCGCAATCATATCAAGGATCTACTGCAAGTATACCATTGATGACCAGGGTCGGCGTGCACTGTCCAGGCTTGTACAGACCAACCCCAGTGCAACAGCAGCACAAATCACATCCAGTTTCGGTGTTGGAGGTCCTAAGCATTGTCAGTGAGTTTAAATTAATAAGAGAAAGAGGCATGACTGGATCTTTATCCATTTTCTCAAGGTCACTAAAATAATTCCAAAAGAATTGCCGATTGCATTGTCTGATTTTGATTATTATTATTACTCAAGGATATTCATGGGGGTCTGAAGACCCATTACAGAAGGTCCACAGCCCTTTTACATCGCCCTTACCTGAAGCAGAATGTTTGTCTCTCTCTCTCTCTCTCTTCTTATACATCCTCCATAATATTTTATTTTATTTTATTATTTTTTTTTTTTCAGCTCCTGCTTAATTATGTTATTTATCCATCTAGCTCTTACCAAATTTTTCTCCTGACTCTGGATATACAGTCTGATAATGCTTCTTTCAGTTATCCTTCCCTTTGACCATCTCCCATGCACTGATAACTTCCTTCCCTTGTTGATTCTTATGCCATGGCATTCTTCAAACTGCCTCCTAAGCTTGTCATAATCACCTGCTTCTTTCATAGTTCTCTAAATAGATGCATAGTTCTCTTTACCTCTTCTTAACAGAAGTCTTCACATGTGGAAACTTCTCTGCTCAGGACTTCATGATCACTTTTTTCTGCAATTGGAGATAGTGTAGTTACCTTGGTAATTGACAAAGCCTATGATGCTGTTACCAAATTACCACACTAAAATTTCCAGTCCCTTCCAATACAGGCCGTTTCAGTTAGTTAACTCTTGGTATCTATATAAGTTCTGTTTTCTTCCTTCCTTTCATGTGATCTTTCCTCTCTTTCAGTTTATGTCCTCATTGAAGTCCTCCAGAATAATTACTTGCCCTGCACTCATGTGCTAATTTTCTGATGAAGAGTATCCACATCTCCTCCTGCCTTGTGGGTAGGACAAAATATATAGCAACAGCTCACTATATTTTTTGTCCCACTGGTCTCTATCTCACACTATATTGCTTCAAATGCACTGCTGTATTCATCTCTGTACTGTTCTACTTTTGTTGGTTTGCACTTCTGCTATCAGTCCACTCCCCATTTTCTTCTCTGTCTTTCCTGAAAATACTATACCCCTCACATTCTGTATCATCCTCTCTAATGCTTATAACTTTTGGTTAAGTTGATGTAACAAATGCTAAAACTGTTCCCACTTTATTTTGAATGCTTCCAACAGTGTTCCCTTTTACCTGTGACCACCCTTACATCTTGTGTAGACTTCTAAACTTGGAACCTGAAAACTGTATACAGCATTTTCTGATCACCCTCACATGCTTGCCTTTATTCTCCCCCCTCCCCACCAGTAATAGTTCTAGTTTTCCTAATTCTTAACTCTCATTTGATAATGCTTTTTCATCGTCGTCATCATCATCATCAAATTCCTGCCATGTACCCTCAAGGGTGTACAGGATATGATAGTACTACATGAAAAATTTACATCATTACTAACTTCCTATCTACAATTATCCTCCAGATTAGTCTGTTACTTGTCAAGACTCCAATATTATCAGATCTTATATTTCTTTCCTCTAAGGCACTTTGTACCATATCAATCCACCTATATCTTGGTCTTCCTCTCGGTTGTTTTCCTGCCAACTTGGCAGAGAACACTTGTTTTGCCAATCTTTCCTCACCCATTCAGTTTAAATGACCATACCACCTGAGATTAGCTCTGCTAATGCATTCCTGGATGCCAACAATGTCAAGTTCTTTCTATATTTTCCTCATTTTTAATATGATATTCCCATTGATGTAATCTGTTCACGCCTCTAATCTTTCTCAGGATTCTCTTATTTGTGTTCTCTAGTCTTTGGTCAAGTGTTTTACTTCTGATCCAGCTCTCAGATCCATAAGTTAAAACTGGTTTGAACACTGTCTTATAACTAATTTCTCTCTTATTCCATATGAATTTATTCAGTTGACTTCCTACTATACCACCTTTATTGATTCTGTTGTCTATTTTTATATTTAATTTACAATCTTCACTAAAAATCGTGCCTAAGTAGGTGAAATGTTTTACTTGTTCCACAGGTTCTCCATTCACAATGCAGTTGTGGATTCTTTGTCTTTTTATTGCTGACCTTCATACCATATCTATTACAACAGCTATTCAATTTAGTCAAGGAATCTTGCAGACTCGTAGCGGATTTATTGATAAGTATAACATCGTCCGCATGAAGCAAAGAGCTGACATTAACATCTCCAATTTTGATATCATGTTTAATACCACTTTCCTTCATAATCTGATCCATATAGATAATGAATAACAGAGGGGATAATGTACATCCCTGTCTCACACCAGATTTAACATTAAACCATCTTCCTGTACGTCCTTCACTTCTAACTGCTGACTTACAACTCAAGTAAAGACTAAGTATTGCTTGATATAATGCCCCATTGACACCATATAACTGTAGCGTATTGAATAGCTTCTCTCTTGGCACCTTATCATATGCCTTTTCCAGATCTACAAAACTCAAATAGAGATCTTTGTTATATTCCCATGATATCTCCACTATTTGTTGTAAAGTGAAGATCTGATCCTGACAGCCTCTATTTGGCCTGAATCCACCTTGTTCTTCACCAAGTTTTCTTCTACAATTCTTCTCAGCCGTTTCTCAAGTATACTTGCATATATCTTACCAGGAACACTCAATAGGAGAAATACCCCTGTAATTCTCACATTCAGTTTTATTTCCCTTATGTACGGGTACTATGAGAGCTCTACTCCAATCATTGGGAATGCATCCCTCTGTCCAATCCTTCTGAACTATGCAGTCCAGCCACTGCAAGACTTTTATACCACCATACTTCAGCATTTCTGGTTGAATATCATCTACTGCTGCTGCCTTTCCACATTTTAAGCCTTTGATGGCTTTTTCTACTTCAAGCATGGATATGTATTCCTGACTGCATGCCTGGTCAGTGTTTTTTACCACTGTGCTGTCATCACTGCTTGTTTCATTTAGCAGTTTTTCAAAGTAATTACTCCATACTTCAAGGATATCTTTTTCTCCCGTTTTCATGTCACCTTTATCATCTCTAACTCCTTTTACAGCACTCTTTCCTCCATTTCTAAGCTTCTTCAACAACCTCCAAAATATTTTGCCATCTTCTTGATATTTCTTTTCTATGTTCTTGCCATAGTCCTCCCATGATTTTTGTTTAGCTAGTTTTACACAGTGTTTAGCTTTCTTACATTTGTCTCTGTATTCTCTAAGAGCACAAGCTGACTTCTTTGCCAGGAACTTTTGATATGCTTTTTTCTTTTGCTTCACTGCCTCTTTAACTTCGTGTGTCCACCATGGAGTTCTGATTTTTCTGTCCTTGCAAACAACCTCACCACATGCCTCTCTGGCTGAATCAGTCACGGTTTTCTTCAAGGCTTGCCACTGAATCTCTAAAGTTTGGTTCCTGTTCTCAAACTCTTTCATTTTTTCTTCATTAATCTTTGTGTATTTTAGTCTACAGTTCACATCTGAGAGCTGCTCAACTTTTATTTGCTTTAAAACTTTCTTACATGTTATTCTTTTCAATATGAAATTCAGTTTTATCCTGCTGAAGACTAAACAGTGATCACTTCCAATTTCAAATCCTCTGTACACTCTGGTGTCCTGCAGAAATGAGAAAACATCACTCTCAACAATAACATAGTCAATGAGACTTTTCTTATTTCTTGCCTTTTCTCTCCATGTGAATTTGTGCACATTTTTCTGTTGGAACATGGGGTTAGTAATAACTAGTCCATGTCCTGAGTCGAAATCCAACAAATATTTACCATTATTATTAGCTTTGCTCTTTTCTCTAAATTTTCCCAATATATTTTTGTATGTCTGATAATCATTTCCTACTCTGCTATTTAGATCCCCAACAAGGACCAACTTTTCCTTTTTCATTGTGTCAGATGCTTTCTCTAAAGCCTCAAAAAATTCCTCCACTTCTACCTTAGTAGAACCTTCTGTGGGACCATAGGCACAAATAAGTCTCATTGTCCAGTTTCCCCAATCTGATATTTGCCCACATCACTCTACTTGAGACTGCTTGCCATTCAAGAAGATTAGCCTCGTATTTAGTGTTGAATACAATGGCTACTCCTTCTTTTCCTTGATTGTCATTGCCTGAATATAACATTTTGTATTTATTGCTCAGAAAGATCTCACCAGTTTTTGTTTTTTTTGTTTCAGTAACCCCTATTATGTTGATCTGGTACTTATCTAATTCCTCAGCTAGCTGCATTTCTTTGCCATTCAGGCTTCTTATGTTGATAGTATCGCTCTTTAACTCTGGTGATGTTGAGTTGGGGTGTTTTTTCAAATTTTTCAGATTTAATGCTTTTTCTAGGTACCTAAATCCAAATCTATTCAAATGCAGTCCATTGGCCATATATATGACCTTTTATCTATTAAATTCACTCTGCACACCATTCCTCTTACACACAGTCTATGCATTGACTAATTTTATGATTTATCTTCAGTCTGTCTTATATCATGGTAGCAGACTCACAATCTTTGCTCTCTCTCTCTCTCTCTCTCAATTTTTCTTCTTCTTCCAATAACCCTTTCATATCTTCTCTTATTCCATATATCACCCAGCAGACACAACAGAGACAACAAAGTTGTCTCTTTCACTTCTGTTTCTGCACCATAACAGTCTCACTAACATCTTTAATCTTCACACTGGAAAGCGCAGTTTTATGCTATCATGAAGCATGCCTCTTATAGAATCACAATACAAAACTTTGTCTTTATACTTCCTCTTTTGCTCTTTCGTACTTTGCTTTCTCTTTTCTCATACTCCTACTTTCTTTTACTTCTCTGCTTTACTACTTCCCACATGTTTCTCCAGTTTGTCTTTCTTTGTCTCTCTTTGTAAAAGATCACACAAGCACACCATCTCCCAATACCACTCTTAATCTCCTGATATTCCACTGCTTTTTTTTTTAATGTGATCACTCATACATTTCCCACCTTGCTCACGTCTACTGTTATGCATTCCATCTACAGTCTCATTGAGCTCATATTTTTGTGCCTTTTCTTAGCAACACTCATTTCACTATCGCATTTCTTATTTTCATAGTACTTTTGGCATACTCACTCACCAGTTTTTTTTCTCTCCTTCCAGACATCTTTCACTCTTTATAAAAAAAATGCATCTCATCTCTATGCATCCAACAAAATCCTTTCTGTCAAATTGCTCTGCCAATGGCATCTGACTGCTATTATTTGCCATACATTAGTGCGTATCAAAAACAATGTACAATACAGTATACAGTGAACATTTTTTTAAATAACTAAAAAAGTAAACTCACCTTGACATTGCATAAAAACAAGAAATATTACAAATAAGCTTATTTTTTAAAAATAATAATTAATAATAATAATATTATTATTCTATCATTGCTCCTCCAGGAGTCCAAGGACTCTTTGAGAGAGAGAGAGGACCCTTTTTAGTCACTCATGAATAAATACTGCTACATCTCCTTTTGAATATATTAGCCAAAAACATATTCATAACATCTAACAGTAGCCTGTTTATTTGTTTATTAAAAAAAAAACCTGGACTTCACATGCATCCTCAGCTTCCAGGAATGATCCCAAGTTCATCCTAATCTGCCAAAATCTGGAAAATCTAATCTGAATCTATATGATCCTCTTATGTTTCTATCATATCTGTCTATTCCTCAAACTTTGTAAACACAGTCCCTTAATCTCTCCTCATATACACACTTCCTTAAGCCAGTACCATCCTAATTACTTGCCTGTGAATGTTTTCAGCTGTCTTACCATCTCCTCAGATTCAGGTGACCATATCTGTGTACAGTAGTCCAGATGTGGTCTTATCAACTCCTTGCGGATTGGAATAATAGCTTCCTTTTACTTAAAAGTTAATGTTCTATTCCATATTGCAGTTATCTCATGCAATGTCAGATACTCAGCTTGTAATGTTTCAGTCCAAAATGCATAACTTTGCACTTAAAAACATTAAACTACCACTTATTAACATCTTCATAGAGAAATGGTTTGTCTGTTCAAGCTGCAGAAATTCTGTAACAGTATGTTCTTTACTGTTACTTTACTAATATTATATTGACACTCATTAACATCTTCCTAGAGAAATGATCTGTTCAAGCCTTCAGAGATTTGATACCAGATATGTCCTTTACTTACCCTGACTCAGCATCATCATCAGTAAATAATTAATTTGATATCATCCTCTATATCATCTCTAGTATCATTAATATACAAATTAAATAACAATGGACCAGGTACATTGGTATAAAGCTTAGTGGTACTTCCTTTTCATGAGCATCTCTATACATTACTTTCTAATGTTTGTCAGTCAGTCACTGTCCTATTCATATCACAAGTCTATTTTGCATATCCATCCCTCTGAGTTTGTATGACAGCATCGCATATGAAATTCTATCTGATGTGTGGGCAAAATCCATAAGTCTTCTGGTATATCCATTTCCCTCATACAGCTTGGCTGTCACTATTATAATACATGAGTTCATTGCTAAAGCAAAATCTACCTTTAACAAAACTATCCTGTCCTTTATAGAAGACCATCGTGCTATCTATCCACTTTGGATGCAGTGCTTTACCATTCTTTCCAGTACCTTTATGATACCAGAGATATCGATTGGTCTGTAATTTATTGCATTAATCTTAGCTCCACTTTTGTGTAATGGAGTTATCTTGCTCTCCCCCTACTCATTAGGAATCATTTGTGAGTTGAGGCTTGTATTGAATAACCATGTCAGGGATATTGCTAATTACCCTCTTGCCCATTTCTTCAGCATTCATGCCAATATCCCATTGAGAAGTTTAAATCAAGCTCTTGCAATAGCTTTAATATCTCTCATTCCCCCATATTTTTTTTTTCATACAGTTTGCTCTCAGTATTTTAGAGAGTTCATGTGCCTACCCGAAAGTGTAGCTTATGCAATTGAGTACAGTAGACTCCTGCTTTATGATTCCCTCTTTTATCATGGGTAAAATTTTTCTGTCATGACTTAGTGAAATGCTGGATGGCAGATGCAATGTGATCAGGATGCATCCAGCATACAAACAAAATACTGCATTTTAATTAGTATGAATGAATTCTAATAACTGAATCAGTGTGGTTTATTTTTTATCCAGTGATTGAGTTTAATGTTGCAAAATATTGCATACATAATTGCACCTTAAAAAAACTGTGATTTTTAGTTGCTGTGTCTGGATTACAGTTGCAGAGAGAAAGTTGTAGTAAACTGTTAAAGTAAATTTTTGTAATTTACCTCACTCTTCACATATTTTCAATTTAGTTTACAATGTAGTACTTATGTCCTGAAAAACGTCCACAAACAGGAAAATTGAATTTGAGAATTAAAATCCTTAAATCAGCAGAAAGCAATAACACTTTATAATTGTCATAAATCATACCCTAATTTCACAGACTCACTGTCATTTAATTTGAGATTAAGTTCGTAGAAGAGAAGCTTGAAATTTTTTTAGCTTTCAGAAATCCAGAATGAAATTGAAACATGTTCTAGGTTTTATAATCATTCACTTCTATGATAAGCACCATCTTAAGAATTACACAAAAAAAATTATTATAGAGTTCATGCTCTATTTATAGGAACTTAACTTCAATTCAATGACACTGAGTCTGTGAAATTAGGGTTTGATTTATGATAGCTCACTTAACAATGGTTTCCCAGCAACTAATTAGGTTGTTGTAAAAGCAGAAATGTACTGTACCTAACAATTCAACTATGTCTAGTGCATCAGACGCTTCTCTAAGGTTGTTCTTTCATGGTCATTCTCTTGCTATATAACAATAAAATTCTCTTAGAGTTCCCTTGTACCATTCAGCTGATTTCTTTTCTTAACCTGATTTTGCCTCCTCACATGTCACACTTCTGGTCCAATCTTTATACTGCTCCTCATCTCTTCTCATGATATCAGATCCACAATATTCTGTTTTTATGCACTTGCATTAAAGCATTATTTTTTTGCTTAATTCTGATGCAGTGTTATTCTCCTAACTCTTTAATTGTGATACTATCACAATTAAACCTACTTATAGTTCCATATATACCCCTTCTTGGTCAGGTTTCTTACACACATTGTCCTAACATTCTCCCCTCCCAAGTCAAAACTGCATGATCACGCCCACCAATTGGAGACAAAACAGTAATCTCATTTATAGACAGATTTTCAGACACTGTTATTGGATCCAGTGTTCTTGTACCTTGAGCCTATCATGTGCTGCTTAAGGTAGTTATCTCTTAGCAGTTCTCTAAATTCTTTTGTCTTGCATGCTTTCTCCCACATTCACATATGTCATTCTGTATCTCCTTAATTGAAATCACCCATAGTGATTGTTCTCCTCATATGCATAAGATTTATCTCTCAGTGCAATTTGCGGTCATCTTCAGATGATCTGGTCTGCAGCAGCAGCATCCAATTATGTATTTTTTTTCATATGAACCTCTAACACCAAACATCCTCAGACCGATTGCCTATATTACTAATTCTACCTAGAGATTTTTATTCTGGTTGGATTTAACTCACTCGTCTGCGATCATTACAATACTTTCCCCTCCTCCTATTCATGTCTCCTTGCATACAACAAATCCATCACATTCTATTATTAAAAGGATTTCTTCTGCAGTCAGCCAAGTCTGATTAATGATAATAATTTTTGGTCTTACTATATCTCCTAATGCAAAGAATGATTTTTGTATTATTTTAAATTTAAATTAACAGAAATGTCTATATTAACATGCAGTCTTTTCCAAAATACTGCAAAAAATCATCAACAGTCAACTTCTCTACTACCTAGAGAGCTACCAGTTAACTAGTGACCACCAGAATGTATTTCATTAATCTAGATGCATGTCTGATTTTTTAGCCTTCATCACCTACCACTGGACATGTGTCATGGAAAGGTTTGGAGAAACGGGCTGTCATTCTTGGCACATTTGATACTGGCCTTGAGAGTTCAGATGGTGAGTGAAGATTATGAATAGTATGCTAGCAGAGTTATGTGAGGAGAAAAGTATGCATTTTATGAATGTTTTGGGATGAATTTTAGGGATGGATGGAGCTGTATAAAAGAAATGGGCTACATTAAAATGGATTTGGTGTGAGTCAGCTGGAGAAACCGTTGCTACAAGAGAGAGAGAAAGTAATGACTGAAGTGAAAGGAAGACCAGAGGAAGAAAAAAGTGATGTGAAAAGAAGGAGAGGAGAGTAGAGTATGGGAGCTTATGAATAGAGAGGTGAGTGGCATGAGTGAAAAGAATGAAAGGAAAGGAACACAAGACAGACAACAAAATGGGAGGGGGATCTTGGCTGACAGGGAGATACTGTAGGGATACTAATTTTCCCAGTTTATTCAAGAGGATTTGAATAGACTGGGAGAATGAGTGGGGCTACCAGTTCACTGTAGCAAAGTGTCAGGTTTTAAAATTTGGAAAGAAAAGATGTGATGTAGTGTATAAGATTGGTGGGGATGATGGTGGATTAAGACTTAATTTCAGGACATTTTGCTGAAATTGTGATGGTGGCACAGTGGATTATTGCAGTGATGCAGAAAAAAACATGCCGCGTAGTTATGATTCCATTGTATAAGATTTTGATCAGACTGCATATGGATTACTGTGCATATATTTGGTCACCTGGTTTTCAAAAGGATGAAGAGATGTTGGAAAGGGTTTAGAGATGATCGATTAAAGTAGTTTATGGTCTCTGGAATGTTGAGTTTGAGGACAGACTGAGGGAATATAAATTGCAGTCTAGTGGATAGAAGGGGGGGGGGGAACATAATTGAGACATATAAGTTAGTAAGGAGTAATTACCAGATTAATGTGAATGAAATTTTTCATAGAATTGGTGATGAAAAAAAAGAGGTCATCCCCAGAAGCAGCTTCTGGGATGACCTCTTTTTTTTGTATAAGGGAAGTGTGAGCAAAGGGTTGATTAGGTGGTCGATTTGGATTTATAGCCAAAGTGACTCAGGCTATGAGGTCACTGTACTGTAACTGTTATTTGTATGTATTCTAATGGCTTGTTTGCTTGTTTTTCGAAATGAAAAGCAACGGGGGTGAGGAGTAAATTTTTTGCGTGGAGAGTGGTAGGTGATTGGAATGCATTGCCTGAAAATATAATGAGTGTGGTGATAGTGAATGCTTTTAATATGATGAGATGTTTGTGTAAGAGTGGGACTTCTTGCATTGAGTCTTTTGACTCCATGGAGGTCTGATGATGATGATGATGATGATGATGCTTTCCAAAGCATTTCGAGTGTGTTTGTCATTGAGGCATGCTCAAAAAGTTGCCTGCCTTTGATCTACCTGCTGGTTCACTTCATGTTATGGTTGATGGCTTCCTCTGTTTGAGCTTCATACAGATGCTTGGAGTTTCCCACAGTTCTATTCTATCATCCTCTTTCTCCTTTACATAAATAGCCCATTCTTAGTCACCACTAATCCTGACAACAGCATAGCTTCAAGATCAGGGTCTTAAACACTGATCTCATACCATCTTTCAATGAGAGCAATAGTAACCTGATCTTTCAATGCCTCCAAAACACAGTCTTGTCTTTTCTTATGAAAAAGCAATCTCAACTCACCTACCCTTTCCCTTAGTAATACACAAATTATCATACTGGATAAGATCTTTCTTTTCTTGGAATGATATTTATCTCCAGTCTCTTCTGGCACAAATACATCACATCTATAGTAACTTCAACCTCTAAAATGCTATGCATTCTTTTCCACTGTAGATGCTACTTTTCATCTATCCAACCAACTCTATACAAATGTCAAATCCACCCATTCTTAGAATACTGTTCACATATTTGGGATGGTGCACCTAAATTCTCTCTAAAAATTCTGAATGCTATCCCAAGGAGAGTGATTTGGCTGGTAGTCGACCCCTTCCTCATTAACTCACTTCAATCTCTTTCTTATATAGAGAAACCTGTAGAGTATTCATAAATATAAATTCACACGTATGCCACAGTAATTAACTTTTGAGTAATATATAAATATTTTGCCTTAAGTATCATAAGACATCATCAGTACAGTTATAAACAACAATAGGAATTACATTAAAAAACAAACAAACACATTAGTGTGCATGCTTACTGGAATCCCTCTTTGTATACAGTAGCGTTTTTAAGGACTAAATTCTATTGGGCTGTAATTAAATTAGTTTTAAATTGATAAATTTATTTTATGTAGTTGAGGATAACAATTTCCCAAATTTTTGGGATAGTGAGACAGTCATTATGGTTAAGATTAGGTCTGTGCTGTAAGGTTTCAGCACTTTCTTTATACAAATGCTCATGTTTATATATGGATCGATGTAGTCGAAAATGCCAATGACAGGATCCCATGGCAACACACCGTGTTGCCATCGGATCCTGTCATTGGCATTTTCAACTGCATTCTGTGCGAGACCTGATTTGTGAGGTTTGATAAGACAGAGGTGGGTCTTGAGGTTCAGAGATGCATTTATTTACAGATCTTCCTGTTTGCCCATAGCATGACAAGTTACAAGAACATGGCATTTCATATATGCCAGGTAGCATCAGTGGTGAGGGTTTGCCTTTTGGAGAAGGTAACAAATTGTGAATTTTGTTTATTGGTTTATAGGTAGCAGCGAGTTTGTATTTCTTCAAAATTTTTGACACACATTCAGAGATGTCTTTGATATTTGGTATAGGAGTCCTGTGAGTTCTTCTTGTTTAGGTTGACGTTTTGGAGGTGGCTAATCATTTTTTGAGTTATTATTGGATTAAATCCATTTAGTGAGGCTGTATCTTTAATAATTTCCAATTCTTATTTTAAAAATTCTTCAGAAGAACAAAATTTGTGCTCTGGATACCAAAGATTTTATGATGCCATATTTTTGAGATGGACGGTGAGCCGATGTATTGTGTATATAACAACCTGAAAAAGTTGGTTTTCGATAGACTGAAGTGAAAATGGACCCATCTTGATTACCTTGGATGTGTACATCGATATTGTGGAATTATCGAAATTTACAACTACATTAGGTTACTTCACATGGTAAAATAAAATATATAAACAAGAGGAAGGAACAACAGTGGGCTGACCCTTGTCACCTAACTTAGCTATCTTTTTTCTTGAACACTTAGAAGAAAGAATTTTCACTCTTGACCCAAAACGAACAGTATGGCTACAATATATTGATGACTTATTTGCAGTCTGGAGTCACATGGAACAAGAACTTTACTTATTTCTAAATAATATCAACAACCTACATCCTTGCGTCAAATTCCACTAGAAAAGGAATCATCGCAAGATATTTCCTTCCTTGATGTTCACATCCAACATAATCAGGATGGTTCCATTTTCAAGAAATGGAATAAGAAAACATTTTAGATATTTAGGCACACTTTTTAGTGAAGGCAGCAAATTTAATATGGAAATAGACAACAGAATTATCAAAGATAATTCTGTTGTCTCTTTCTGTATTTAATACTGAATAAATTTGCATGGAATAAGAGATAAATTAGTCAAAACACTAAACTAGTAGTATACAGGAGTGTTCAAACTAAGAGCTTGGTTAAAAATAAAACTCTTGAACAAAGACTGGAGACAGACCACAAATATGAGTTCTGAGAAAGATTAGGGGAGTGAATAGATAGCATTAATGGCAGTATTATAATAAAAATGAGGATATAAGTAAAGAACTTGACATTGTTAGCATTCAGGAATATGTTAGCAGAGCTAATCTCAGGTGGTATGGTACCTAAAGAGATTGGGAGAGGAAAGGTTAGCAAAACAGATATTTGTTGCCAGGATGGCAGGAAAAAGACCCACAGGAAGACCAAAATTTAATTGGATTGATATAGTAAGAGTGCTTTAGAAGACCAAAATATAAGATCTGGCAGTATTGGAGTCCTGACAGATACTGTCTGACCATAGATACGAGAACCTCAGTTGGCTCAGTGCCAAGAAGAGTCAATTCATGTTGAAGGGAAGAAAGAATAAGGCGATGTATGTAAATCACGTGCTTTATATGTAAAATTTTCCAACTGTTATACAAGTAAAATAGTTATCACTTTATAAACTACAATATTCATAAAAGAGAAGTTAATTTTCCAACATGTAATAATAAACAACTCATCCCACAATACGGATTGATTACCCTATTATAGGAATGGATTCTCCTTCTTCTGACATGCACAGAAGTGTCAAAAGTGCATCTGTGGGCATACAGTAACTGATTAATTTGCAGGAAAATTGTCAGTAGGAAGTTAGTAATGATGTAAACTATTATAGCATCCTGTACACATGTGAGATTCCTATCAGGAAATTGATGATAAGTAGTATTTTGAACAAGTTTCCTCTCAGCACCTTATCGTATTTGCATTTTGCAGAAATCTTAAATTTAAGAGCCTTGTTATATTTCCATGATTTCTCAGTTATTTGCTGTAAAGTTAAACTCTTGTCCCAATGACTCCTGTTTGTTCTGAACCCATGTCCTTCTTTCCAAAGTTTCTCTTCCACAATTTTCTTAGCCTTTTTTCAAGTATGTTTGTATAAATCTTTATCTGTAGCACATGCAGCAAAATTCTTTTCTAGTTTTCCCATTCAGTTTTATTTTCTATTTTTACAGATGATTTCTATGAGAGTTGTTTGTAAGTCATTTAGAAATCAACTATCTGATTGATTCTACTGAATTATGGAGTTTAGCCACTGTAAAACTTTTTTTATCTCCATATGTGAGAATCAGGTTGAAATCATCTACTCCAGCTTCCATTCTAAGTTTTTGACAGCATTTTTCCTCCTCAAGTAGTAATATTGATTGGTTTCTCTTGTGTATTTTGTACAGTAGTACAGAATACACAAGAGAAATGTTCTATCCTTATCTCAAAATTATTTTTCATAGTAATTTGATAGTATTTTTCATAGTTTTTCTAGACATCCAGATCCATATCTTCAGTTTTTCTTGGAGCTTCTGTAGCTCAGGGTTTCAGTGGTGTTCTTTGATGGAAAGATTTAGGTTGGAATCTTGTCTGAGGCACAGAGAACCTTTATCAGGGCTTTACAACTGAATATGTTAGTCAGACTCATATGGAGGTGGTGGGGTTTTACCTCCTAGAAACATGGGTTTTTCATCATGTGAAGCAGGAAAACTGTCCAGAATAATACATACAATTCACCGATGATGATGCTGCACTGGCCTCATAGCTTTAGTTGCTTCAGCTGTAATCCATATGAACCATCAGTTTTTATGGTTTTATCATCAAATTCCTTTAACAGCATACTGTTAAAGCATACTGTTAAAACTTCTTTTAACAGTATGCTAAAATTTTTAGCATACTAATTTCATTTTTTAAACTTCTTGAACACTGTTCAGAATGTTTTGCTGCTTTTATGATCTTTCTCTTCTACTGGGTGGCCTAGAAAGTAATACAGCAGTCAGAGAATCCATCTTTAATTAGAAAAATTTTATTAGCAGAACATAATATATAAATGTATATGCAAAACCTAATGTTTAGGCACATGTTAGCATCAAATGAAATCAATCAATAACCAACAAAGTATAAATTGAAATTTAATAATAACAAAGTATAAATTGAAATTATTGTGACTATTCTTTTGGCAACTGCGCTATTACTTCTGCCATATTGTGTATTCTTCCCAAATCTTCCCATGACTTTTGTGTTACTACTTTTACACATAACTTTACTTCTCTTACATCCACCCCCCCCCCTCCCATATTCTCTCAGGATATATACTGAGTTACTTGCCAGGAGCATTCTTCTGTTGTAGGACTGTCTGTTTAAGTCTGCTGTGAAATTGTGATTTTTCTGTTCTTGTAAATGTGTCACCTTGGCTGAATCAATCTGTTTTCTTCAGATTTTGGATCTCTAATGTTTAGTTCTTGTTCACTTTTTCTTTGAAAAATTTTATACTTGACCTGCAGTTCACTTGTGAAAACTTCTTGACTTTGTGGAAACTTTCATGCATATTCTTCTTTTCAACATGGTGCTCATTTTTATCATACTGTTAACTAGTTGGTAATCATTTCCTATTTCAGTTTCCTTGTATACTAATTTCCTGAATCCCTCTGAAGATTTCATCTCTGAAATCTTCAGAGAAGTTCACTATCAACACGGTCAGTAAGACTTTTCTATTTCTTTTTGGTCTCTCCCTGCATGTCATTTTTATATTTGTTTATGTTGGAACCTAATGTTAATAATGATTACTTTCTGTCTTTGTTACATGGTGATCAGGATTTGTTATGGCAAAATTATGACTTGTACTGTGTTTTATTTTATGGCTTTATTTTAAAATAAACCAAGCTGATTACTGATATTTCTATTTTCATATTTATGTCATCATCTGAAGTACATTACAGTATGTACACAAAGAATAGAGGTCTACTAAATTGACTCTGGTGAAGAAGAAGAAGGAAAAAAAAATAACACCCTAAATCAGATCTAAAGTTCTGTTTATATATATGATTTCAGACCATTTTCAGTAGATCAGTTTATCCACTAGTTAAAAAAACAACAACTAGTTAATGTTACTGGTATTAGTAGTGGCTTAATTATAGTAAGGTATTTGTGTCTAAAATAAAGACTGCAGTTGTTACTAAGTAGTGCTCTAGAGTCAGGAATTGGATGTGCTAGAGCAGTGGTCTGCAAACGTTTTTGATCGTGTACCCCCCCCCCCCCCCAAGACAGAAAAATAAACAGCAAGTACCCCCAATTGATTGAGAGAGTTTCTTTGGAGGAAATTTTTTTAACCATTTATCCATTTTGTGAGGGTTATATTGATAATATCAAACACTTTTAAAAATTGTAAGCAATTTTGATAATATTAATTCACTATTTCTAGTGAATGTAAAAGTAAGCACAAAAAGGTGTTGGAATTGCACAGAAACAATATATACTAAAAAATCGTTAAATTAAACTTACTACTAATAGTCAAATAATTAATACAACTGTGGTGTCATCTGTAGATAGCAGGATAACTAAGCAATTTTCCTTCTCTAGTTGGGCTTGTCAACACTAGAATGCTCTACAAACAATGGCAATGATAAGAAGTAAGAGATTTACTCCCTAGTTTTAAAAAACATGACAGCTTTGCCACTGACGATTATGTGGGCAAAGTCGTCCAATGTGCACTACTCACAAATTTAAGTTTATAGGATCTTTATAACGTCTTTGTCTATATTATATATATGTTTAATTGATGAAAGAAAGTAATATTCTTTATCTTTAATTGATTACTTAATTTTTTTTCCTATCAATATAAAACTTTTTTGACGTACCCCCACATATCGACTCGCGTACCCCAGGGGGTACGCGTACCACACTTTGGAGACCACTGTGCTAGAGACCTAAAGGCCTAATTAATTGTCATCTTCTTGAAATAAAAGTTCATCATCATCATTATGAAACAAAAGTTATGTGGGTCAAATTGTGCCTGATATTTGCTATCTGGAATTGCAAGTCAAATCAGTAAATTCTCTAAAATATTCATAATAATCAAATTTACTCTTGAAAAAGAATGACAAGGAACTGTATCTTTTCTAGATGTTTGTCTTAGTCATGAAATAGATAGCTCTTTGTCTCTCTGCTTCAGTCTATCACAAGACAGCTTTCTCTGGACATTATATACAGGAGTCATACTAAGATACTTTGATGTGAAGTCAACAGCCTCTATGTACAAGTAGCCTAGTTGTGAAATACTTCACATGCAAACTTTTGTTTTCATGTGAAGTATTTCTCTTGCTTGGATAAAGAATTAAATCATATATATATATATATATATAT
The DNA here is from genome assembly GCF_054136105.1 of Typopeltis vanoorti. Lineage (NCBI taxonomy): Eukaryota > Metazoa > Arthropoda > Arachnida > Uropygi > Thelyphonidae > Typopeltis > Typopeltis vanoorti. Next base: position 88,233,180 of record NC_143561.1, on the reverse strand, counting down.
ATATATATATATATATATGGTATACCCTCAATTTAACTGATGAATTGGAGGAAGGGGTGTCTACTATTGCTGAAAGCCAGTTAAATCAAGTGTATTTTAAAAACATATTAATAACAAACTTACAATATACAGGATGTATTAAAATTTTATTGTAATGTATAAGTATGAATAAAATACTACTCTAAAATATAATTAATTGTATTTTATTTTATATAAATAATTTAAATAAAATATTGTGTATTTTATAATGTATATTGAGTAATTTATACACACCACTAAAACATCTGTTAAAAATAAATTTACGACAGGAACCAAACTTTATTTTAAATAAACATATCAAAAACTATACAATGAAACTAATGGAGTGTTTCTGCCACTTTTTTATATATTTTTTTTTCTTAAAGTTTACACAGTTATTTTTAACGTGAACATTAGTTTTTTGTTTAAATCCATTTTAGAGAGGAAAAATACTTTAAAATTCTTAAATTCCATTGAATAAAAAACATACAGAAATGTTAAAAAAGATACAATATATTCAATATCAATATTAACTTAATTGAAAGCATTACAATTTTCATTTCATATTTCATATGAAATATCAAATGTGGTTAGCTTATCCGCTCTCCAGCCAAAAAGCCGTGGGTTTGAATCCTGCCGTGGGCATGGATGTTTGTGATTGTCTGTGAAAATACTAGTGGTGGTGGTGGTCGGCAGTAGATGGCATTGGTGTAGATGATGAAAGTAGTTGCGGTTCGTTGTAGTTGATGGATTGAGTGGTGGAGACAGAAAGTTGTGGAGTAGGTGCTCTCCCTCGATGAGTCTTTGGACTCCCTGGAGGTGTCGTATAATAATAATAATATAACAGAATTCTCCTGTCATATGAAAGGAGAGGCGTTAATTCCTGCTGATACCTCAGCATTAGTACAATGGTGGGTTAAGATAATCTGGAGTCCATACCCTGGTGATTAGATATGCAAGACTATTCCTCAACCTGTTGCACTATAGGTTCAGAATCTTCCCTGGGAAAAATCATTAAAAAAAAAATTAAGCAAGATAATGTGAGAAAACTTCAAAATGAGAAATGGAAGATACAACAGTACTTTTCATTTCATAAGAATTATCAAATGCCGGCCTGGTTGGGCGAGTGGTTAGCATATCTGCTCTCCAGCCAAAAGGCTGCGGGTTTGAATCCCGCTGTGGGCATGGATGTTTGTGATTGTCTGTGAAAATACTACTGGTGGTGATCGGCAGTAGATGGCATTGGTGTAGATGATGAAAGTAGTTGCGGTTCGTTGTAGTTGGTGGATTGAGTGGTGGAGATGGAAAGTTGTGGAGTAGGTGCCTTCCTGGTGAAACAGATCCAGTTGATGAAGTGGGCTTGAAGAAATCATCAAGATTCATTTGCCTTACACCTTTGTGCTGCTTCCTTATTACTGTAGATTGAAATTCTCCAAAATGTTCATAATAAGGAAGCACATCAGGGTCTAATGATGACTCTAAAAAGGTTAAAATTTTTCCTTTAGAACAGAAATTATTTGCCTGTTAAATTGAAGGGCCTACTCTAATTACTTGTCAGGTATATTTTGCTGTGTTAACCATTTCAACAACGGGATTAATTTTTCATATGTTGGTTGCTCTTTCTGTTGTTTTAAATGGTTCCTCTATTTTGTTGAATCTCGAGCTTTCACTTTCAACAAAGCTCCATGGACTCTCAGTTGTATCTTCCATTTCTCATTTTTAAATTTAAATTATTTAAAAATGAGAAATTTTAAATTATTTTTTTAAATTATTTTTCCCAGGGAAGATTCTGAACCTATAGTGCAACAGCACTGGCTGAGGAATAGTCTTGCATATCTAGTCATCACCAGATTATGAACTCCAGATTATCTTAACCCACCATTGTACTAATGTGCTTAGGCGTTCAGAATATTCCTTAGGAGGGATTAGCATGTAAAATTTCAAGTGAAGTGGTATGGCTATTCATCATATAATAAATTCAAGTTGTGGATATTCTTCTATATCAAAATGATAAATTTGAAGATGCAATTATCCCCATTGTGCTACAGAGAATGGCAGCAGGGAAGAAGTAGCAAAATCATTTGAATCACGGGAAGCCAACATACAGAAAAAGGAATCTGTTACTTTTTATAATAGTGGCTTAGGTAAGTAAGCCTCTGAAAGCAGTTTATTATGTTTGGTAATTACATGTATTCTCTTCATAGTTTGTGTTTTTAGGAGTAAAAAATTGAGTTTCTGCGAGGAAAACCTTGCCACCTCCATATGAGACAACTGAACTGACTTTCACTTGAAAAGGGCCTCCAGTCACTCAGCCCCTTTCATCATCCAATGCAATGAAAATGATCTACAACTAAAAATTGCCTCCCATTCATGATGTCATAGTTAAATATTAACTACTTATATCTTCTTCTGTTACTTGATTTTTGTTGCCTGAATAAATATTATTATATAGAAGAATCTTACCTGTTTTAATGTTTGTTTGTTGTCTTACTAATGCCAACCATGTCAGCATGGTATGATTGTAATTTCTCTACTAGCTCTTTTTTTTTTTTTTTGCATGCTTTGTATAATGATGGTGTCTATCTTCAGTTCTGTGTTTGAGATTTTTTCTAGCAGCTGACTCTTTTCACTAGGACCTTACAAAAAAAAAAAATGGATGGGGTCTTGTTTAACTGGAAACCCTACTTGGCATGATAGTTAATTGTTGTATCATCATAATACAGCAGTCCCTCAATTAGTGCACCTAATGCATTCTTTAAAGGCACATTAATCGAAAATGCATTAATCGAATATAATAACCTATGGGAAAAATTATAATTCGTTCCTCAAATTTCTTTTTTGACCCTTAATTTTTTTTTTTATATAAAAGAATTAGGATATAACTTGGGACATAGGTAAAGGAAAACCATGAATCTGAAAGACAAAACATATTCAGAATATGTTTTGTCTTTCAGATTTCAGAATAATAATATAAATTTATTATTCTACTTCTTAACAAACAATTGAGCTAACTTAGTTTGGCAGACATTCTGTTTCCTTTTTTCATGCAATTGATGGTATGGCCCTGTTGCTTCTTCTACTACTACTACTACTACTTCTGCTAATTTTACTGCTTCTCTCTTCATCAGGGTCAGCCTCTAAGCATTGCTGCTTAAAAACACTTAGATTGTATGAAATGTATTTTCAAATTGTTTCTGTGAATTCTCTTTGGGCTTGTCAGTGATTAAATTTTCTTCATATTCTTCAGGATCTTCCAGCTGTAAATCTAAATTTAGCAGGTTGGAATCACTCAATTTCTCAGACTGAGATTTAATTAACTTAGATTCATTTGAAAAATACTTGCACAATGTGGAAGAATGTGCTTCCAAGCGGCTTGCATGTTGTTAACAATAATTTCATTTGACTTTGCGACTTTATAACCAGGCTGAGATTTCTCTTGGTCAGAAAAGTCTTGTAAGGCATTTGCTTCCAAAAAAGGCTGGTTTCATCGACATTAAATATTTGTTGGTCACAATACTTCTGTCACAATTTTCTTGAACATCTCCGGATAATTTGCAGTCACCTCCTTATCTGTACTTGCAGCTTTGCCTGTGATTAGAACATTATGAAGGCTATTTATCTTTTTGAAATGTTCAAACCACCCAGCACTAGGACTAGTGGACTTCTTTTTTTTTTTTTTTTCCCATCACTGGTAGCCCTTTCTTTCAAGGTTGCAAAGAGACTTAATGCTTTTGATTTAATAAGGTCAGTGTGCTTAGCGGAATCCGTTTTTGGTTACAATCTTCGATCCATGTAGAAAGAAGGCTCTCTAATTCAATTCTTATAATACTTTGATTTCAAATGCAAGCATGATGAACTTGAAGCAGTTTAACCTTTCTCTTTGTATTCAGCAGCTTTGCTTAAAATTACTCCCATAGTTGATTCACTCATTTTGTGTTCTTGTCCTATCTTTGCTCTGGACTCACCTTGTTCATTTTTATTTATTATTTCAAGTTTTTCTTCCAATGAGATTCATTTTTGAATCATTTTCACACTTCCACTCTTTTATTCACTAATTCTTTTACTCACGATGAAAGGTTGGGAAAATACTTTAAAATAATAAAGTAAGGGCGCTAGTGGGTCAAGCGCTATGGACGTGTTTCGAAGAGCTCCTGATTCAGATAAGTTTTACTAGGAATAATTAAGTATATATGCGTAATTGTTTAAGTAAGAGCGGCTGTAAACGTTGTACGCTACCGATATTATTAGTGTGGGGTTTTTTTTCTTGCCTAAACTAAATACGAAATCGTTAATATTAGACCTAGTAACCTGCAGAGAAAAAAAAAAAAAAAAAATGGCAGCGGCATTGTCATTCCATGATTTTAATTTAGATTTCAGTCGTTTCGTTAAGTGTGAGGTCTGTTATATGTATTCCTTCGATTACATAAATGATTTGTGGATGTTTAGTGCAGATGGAAGAAGGGTGTGTGCGAAATGTGACCTGAACGAGGAATCGATGAATGCGAATATGAAATTGATGACAGAAAGTGCTAGTACTGATTGTGTCGTGAGTGCACATTTGAAAGAGAAGGATGATGAGGAAGACAGGCGAAAAAATGTTAAAAAATCAGGAAAAAAGAAAAAGAGCGATTTGACAACCGTAACGGGTGTTAAAAGGGACGAAAGTGAGGTGGAAAGAAACGAAATTGAGAGAACGAATGAAAGTAGAAATGGCGTGATGCAGAAATCGCAAGTAAAAAAAAATCAAAAGAATGAATGATGGCGAAAGTTGGACGCATGTTGGAATGAAAGTACTGAAACAAAGAAAGATATATGACAGTAAAAGTGAGAAGAATGATAGCGAAAGTTGGACACATGTTAGTCCGAAAGTACGGAAACAAAGAAAGATATGTGAGAGTGATAGTGAGAAGAATGATAGTGAAAGTTGGACGTATGTTGGACCGAAAGTACGGAAACAAAGAAGGATGAATGAGAGGGAAAGTGAGAAGAGGGGGTCGAGAGTTAGAAAGTTAGAAAGATTTAATGATAGAGAGAATATGTCGCGAGGTTCGGAAGGTGAATTGGATTGGATGAAGCAAGAAATGAAATGGATGTGGAATGAAATTAAGAGAATTCAGGTCAAAACTATTAAAATAAATCATGATGGCATGAAAGAGTTAACAAAAGATGAGCGAGTGGCGTTGTATGGTGACTCCATTATTAAAGGTGTGCTAGAGGATAAAATGCACAAGGTATGTTTTCCAGGCGGTAAAATGAGTAGAGTGAATGAGGCATTGAATATGAGGCGGGAACGAGCAAAAGAGTTAATTGTATTGGTACAAATGATTTGAGAGAGAACAAAGAGCATGTCAAAATGAATGTCAGGAGACTGCTTGGAAAGATAAAAGAGAATAGTGTGACAGGAAGGGAAGTCAGTGTGTTGCCTAGGTATGATTGTGGTGAAATAAGACGGAGAGCAAGGATTATGAATGATATTCTGACTGAAATGTGTGAGAAGATGGCAGTACAGTTTGTTAATGTGTGGAATGAGTTTGAGGGACGAAGTGAGCTTTATGGGAGCGATGGACTGCATTTGAGTGGTTATGGTGTGAGTCGCTTGGAGAGACTGCTGCTGAAAAGTGGAGAAGTGAATAGAGAGAATGAATCAGATCGAGAGGGGGAGTGATGTGGAAGAGCAGGGGAGTAAGACAGGAGAGATGGAAGAAGTGGAAATGAATGGGGAAGTGAGTGGTATGAGTATAGAAAATGAGAGAATGGGTGTACAAGAGGAGCAGGGAAACGGGGAGGCACAGGGATACACAGCGTGAGAAAGGTGGATGCTCCAAGAGGAGGTGAGAGCATGTGTAGGCAGGAAAGTAATGGGATGATCAGGGATCAAAAGGAAACAGATGGAATTGCAAAGGGTTCTAAAATGAAGAAGCAGAAAGGGAAATGGCCCCAGTCCAGCATGGAGAGATCACATCGAGGGAGTGGTATCAGTGGAACTAGCTGTAGATCCAGAAATGAGTTGTTGTGTTTGTATACCAATGCTAGAAGTATAAGAAACAAGGCGGATGAAACGGTTGCGCTAATTGCGTCTGTGCACCCAGAAATTGTCGGAATAAGTGAGACATGGTTAGATGAGGATGACATCCTGACAGGAATAGAGATGGAAAGGTATGATGTGTTTTGTGAGGATAGAAGGGGTAAAAAGGGAGAGGGAGTGCTATTGATGATAGAGAAAGAGTTATGTCCATACAAGGTAGAGATGCAAGAGGGAAATGGGGCCAGTGGTTTTGAGGTAGTATGGTGTGAGATAGAGGTGAATAGAATCAAATACTTGGTGGGATGTTGTTATAGACCTGGTAATGTGGATGGTGGTGATAGTGAAATGTATAGTCAAATAAGCCAAGCAAATAAGAAAAGGGTGATCATTATGGGTGATTTTAATTATGGCAATATAGACTGGAATGAAGAGATAGCAACTGGAAGTAAAGAAAATGAGTTTCTTGAGTTTTTGAGGGATAACTAACTCAGACAGTATGTAACAGAGGGCACACGAGGATTAAGGGTCTTGGATTTGGTCATCTTATCGGAGGATGTAATTATCAATGAGGTATCAAATCATCCACCAATTGGTGAGAGTGACCATGAGGTGATGACCTGGGTGGTTGCCAGCAGTGCAAGGACCCCTGTGAAAAAAGGGTATATGTGAAACTACAAGGGGGGGGGTGATTATGAAGAGCTCACGAGACAGCTTGCAGGTGTAGCATGGAATGAGGAGTTAGCTGGAAAAGAGATCAAAGCAGCTTGGGGGATTTTCAAAAAATATTTAGTAGATGCAATGTCTAAACGTATACCATGGGTGAGAAGGTTAAATAAGGTAGGTGTGAGATGGATGAATAAAGAGATTAAGCATGCAATACAGAGAAAAAGGGCATTGTGGAGGCAGCATAAGAGAAGTGGAAGTAAAAAATTTCATGAGGTCTACAAAGACAAGGCAAGGAGGGTGACTTGGTTGGTGAGAGTAGCTAAAGAGAGGTATGACAGCAGTTAGCTAATGAAGCCAAAAGGAATCCTGAGCAAGAGGTGTTTGGGGAGTTGAGTAAACTAGATGTAAATAAGGCTGTGGGACTTGATAATATATCACCGCGTATTCTGAAGGAATGTGCCAGAGAGTTGACACCTGCCTTCACATATTTTTTTAATACGAGTCTTGCACTTGGTCAAGTCCCTAAAGAGTGGAAGGAGGGCAAGATTGTGCCACTTCATAAAGGAGGTGATCGAACTCAAGCATCAAACTATAGGCCTATCTGTGTGTCAGGTGTTCTGGTTAAGTTGTTGGAGAAGCTTGTGAGAACTAGGATCCAGAGTTGGGTTGACAACAATGGTATAATCTTTGATGGCCAGCATGGATTTACTAAAGGGAGGTCATGTTTTAGTAATCTACTTACTTATTACAATAAAGTGACTGCTTCCCTGGACAGAGGAGAAGGATACACAGTAATATACTTGGATTTCGCAAAAGCTTTTTATAGACTACGTCATGATAAGTTGACAGTCAAACTAGAGCAGATGGGGTTGGATATTAGATTAGTGCATTGGATTGGAGACTGGCTATCTGATAGGTATCAACAAGTTGTGTATGGGGGTGCAATATCCAGGAAAAGGAAAGTCACTAGTGGAGTGCCTCAGGGATCTGTTTTAGGGCCATTACTATTTAACTTGTATATTAATGATATTGGCGAAGATTTGGATGGAGATATTCAGTTGTTTGCAGATGATGCAAAGTTGGGACGAACCATTAAGAGTAGGGAAGATGTTGTGGCCTTGCAAGAAGACTTGAATAAATTGAGTGATTGGGCAAGCAAATGGGGATGTGAGTTCAATGTTGCAAAATGTAAGGTTTTAAAATTTGGAAAACAAAGATGGGATGCAGAATTTATGCTTGGTGAGAATATATTGTTGGAAGTAGAGGAAATAAGAGATCTGGGGGTGATAGTGGATAAGGATCTAAAATTTAGGGGACACATCGCCAAAATTGTGAAGACAACACAAAGACTTCTGGGACTGATGCGGAGGACACTGACGTGTAGAAGTAGGGAGATTCTTGTTTCATTGTATAAGGCTTTGATTAGGCCACACATGGACTATTGTGCCCAGATTTGGTCACCTGGTTTTCAGAAGGATGAAGAGATGTTGGAAAGGGTCCAAAGGCCGCTGACTAAGGTAGTTTCTGACCTCTGGAATGTTGAGTATGAGGAAAGATTGAAAAGATGTAATTTGCAGAGTCTAGTGGAGAGAAGGAAGAGGGGAGATATGATAGAGACCTACAAGTTGGTAAGGGGTTGTTATAGGATCAATGGTGGAGAAGTTCTACAGAGAATAGTGGGAGATCAGGGGAGAACCAGAGGTCATCCCTGGAAACTGTATAAAGAGGGTGTGAGTAGGGGAGTGAGAGGCAGGTTTTTTCATGCAGAGTTGTGAGTGATTGGAATGCCTTGCCTGAGAGTGTGGTGTCTGCAAGGAGTTTGAATGTGTTTAAGACGCGGTATGATGAGATGTGTGTGAGATAAAAGGACCTCCTAGATGAGTCTTTGACTCCATGAGGTCTTGTTTAATAATAATAATAATAATAATAATAATAAGGAAAATAATAGCAAAGGAAGCACGAGATATGATCATCAAAATGTTATGTAATTAGCAGACGACAAATTTTGTCAGCAAATTGGAAGATAGTGTACATGGAAATAGTGTAGTACTGTATGCCATTAAAAAATAACTTTGTAAAATGTTTTAAATCGGTAACTAAGTTATTTCATCCTGGTGAGTGATTTTTTAAAATACTTAGCCATAAAAATGTATAGATAGAAACTTTTTAAAATCTGTAACATTTATTTTTAAGATGTATATAGGCGCACTAATCGAATTTTAGAGGTGCACTAATCGAATTTCGGTATAGAAAAAATATGATGCACTAATCGGAGCTGCATTAATCGAGGATTGCTGTATATGTATGAGTTTTGTGATACATCACACAGTTTGGTTATCTAAATCCAAAATTGCCAGTTTGTTTTTATTTATGTTTCCACTTTCTTCATAAGCTATATGGAAATCTTCTCATACTGTTTAGCTTTAATTGTTGACTATCTTAAATGTCATTAAAATCCTTTTTCTGGCAGAAAATCAAAATAAGCAGGGACAATTAAAGAATAAGATCTACCACCAGAAATTGTTCATACATTTCTGATTTATATTATTTATGGTTATGCATTTTTTTTATTTTTTTATTTTTTTTTAAGAACTTCAAGAATAAGTTGCAGAATGGTCACTCTACTACCATTTCCATTTTTCCCCTTGAAATAACACAGCACTATGAAATTGGCAAAGTCATAGGGGATGGAAATTTTGCTGTGGTTCGAGAATGCACAGATAGGTGAGAAATGTTTTGATATCTGTTTTAACCAGTCAAACTATTTGAAGATAATTGGGTTTATGATTTAATTTATAAAGTGAAGGTAATTTTTTCATTATCTACTTTTGTCTAATCAAAATTAGAAGTTGTAGTTGAATCTTATGTGTACTATTTCCTATTGCTAGCATCTTAAGTTTAGCATTAATAATAAAGGACTTAGTAGATAATATGTCACAAGTTATTTTAGACAGTTATACCTTTATGAAACTGCTGTCAAAATCCTGTTGATATTTGTCATCAGTGCTAGTTTATGTAATTAGCTGACTAACTGTCGCATTTTAAAAAAAAAATTTTATTTATTTTTAATATAAGCTTAACATGCCCACTATTTCCATATTATAGAATTGTGTGTTTACCTGAATTTACATATTCATTTCGCTATTCCATTTCTGCCACAAAGTTCAGCATCATCATTAAATTTCTGCCATGTGTACTGAAGGAATAGACATGAAAGCACACTAGGATGGTACTAATTAAGTTTATATTATTACTGGCTTCCTATAGACCAGGGATGTACAACATATGGCCTGTCGGCCATATGTAGACTGTTCAGTGATTTAATATGGCCCTCGGCACAAACTGAACAAGTAGAAGAAAAAAAATTGTATGATATTAAATGATTTAAAAAATTAGTGGATTCATATATTGTTATTGTTGATGTAAATAAATATTTTTTCAAGGAGGAGAGTTGTTTACATTCCCTGCACCTTAATAGAAATAAACTTGGGTTCGTGTGCGCTAAACAAATATCAAAATTCGATTGATGACTTTCTCAACTTTGCTTTAGCAGTGCTCGCATGAAAACGATCCTGTATTTTATGATTAGTATGCAGATATCCTTGTCACTGCTACATCATATGTTTAAATATTACATGAATATTACATATATACTGGAACAAACATTCTCTCTCTCATGGAATTAAACAAGTCACTGATACATACGAATCTCAGGGATGCAAATTTGAGAGGCATATTGATAACAGCCGCTTCCAGTTTACCGGTGGATATCGGAAAACTTGTTGATTAAAAAAAATATATAAATGTATCATATTAAAATGCTATTTCCATAAACATATCTATTGAATTATATATATATTTTTATTTTTTCCTAAAAATTCAAGTTTTAAAAAATACGGCCCGGTAAGTGTAACAATTACATGATTTGGCTCCTGGCAGCATTTAAGTTGTGCAATCCCTGCTATAGACAGTTTCTTCTAAATTAATCTGTTATTTGTCACTGTGTGAATCTTATATTTGGTCTTCTAGACACTTAGATTTCTTTTCTTCCTCTATCATCAAACATTTGTTTTTGATAGACTTTCCTCTTCCATTAGTTTTGAGTGACCTTACTATATTGGCAACTTATATTAGCTTTGCATACACTTCCTGAAGATTAATGGTATTAAGGTCTTTTGTAATATTTTCATTTGTAACACATTTCTGCCATCATGTCATCTGTTTGCTTCCCTAATTCTTCTCATAATTTACATGTATCGGAAATAAAACAGTTGTTCAAAAATGACTGTTTCATGTCTAACACAACTCTCTGATCAATAAGTAAAATTGGTTTAAACTGTCTTGTGTTATGCTAGCTTAGTGCATTGGTTAATTTCTCTGTCTTATTCCATATAAATATGGAATTTATATTTTTACTTGGTAATATATAGATAATCCCATTGAAATGCAGTTAAAGTTTTTTATACTCTTGCCTATTTTTAGTTTTTGTCTTTGTTGCTGATTTTCATACCACATTTATTGCAGTAGTTGTTCAGTTTAGTTAGAGTCCTGAAGATTTGTGCTGGATTTTTTTTTAGGAATATCAGTCGTCTGCATAAAGTAAAGAGCTTGGTTGAATAGTTCCATTTTAATATTATTATTATTATATGGGTAATTTCATGAAGTCAAAGGACTCATTGCAGAAGACCCACACTAACCATTAGATTTAATAATAGCATCAGAAGGAGTCTCAAGGCTGTGACTAATTTGATACAAGTTGGTGGCAGTGTTATGCTAGCTTAGTGTCTTAGTGCCATACTTGCCTGAGGGGTGATCAACTATATGGATGTTCCAATCTGGACAGGTTATATGCTGAATTACAAATCTGGAAATTATGAACTCTGCCACCATACCTACCTGATTTAGTCCTTCCTTCTCTTTCAAGGTCCATTCAATATGAAGTCTTCACTCCCAACTAGTTCATCAGCTGCAGGACCAGATGGATTTACTGCTTCAGTGCTTTGATGGGTTCCTCTGCCTATCTTGCAGGATTTAGTTGATCTACTTCTGTTTATCAAATGTCTCCATCATATCTTTGCCAGTCAAGAACAGTGTTCATCTCAAAGAAGGAAGATGCATCTGAACTCTGATTACCATCCAATTACAGTTGCTCCTGTTTTCTCACTTCTCTTTCATAAAGTAGCTAAACATGCTCCATAGGAATAGAGAAACTTTGGCACTCTCTTCTTTTTGACAGGCTATTTCTCTTTCCCATCCACTCTAGGATCTTTTCTTTCTTCTCTTCATAAAGCTACACTTAAACCTTAATAGAGGCTATTCTTTTTGAATTATTTCCTTCTTCTTAGACTGTACCATAGCTATATGTCCTAGGTATAGTCTCTTTCTCTCTCACACAGTATTATTCCAAATGGACATAGTAGTCCTCAGTATTGTTATTGTCTTCTTCTTCCTGATGTGCCACTAGCATTTTTCCATGCCACTGTAAACCATGGAGGTCTTGGGATTCTCTCGTTGCGATGGTTTTTGCCTAGATTACAGAAATTTTCTATATTCACATCAGAAGTATGTTTTGTCACCTCTAGGACTTCATGTATTAAATGATTATCGATATACCTATGGATGGGAAGGACACCGATTATAACTGCCTTGGCTGAACAAAGGAGATAGACTTTAATGTTGCACCATTCAGTCAATGTTGCTGCATTACAAGAACCTAAGCACGTTCTTCTCAGTATCAATAGATCAAGGATGGAACTCACTTTCTGCCAGTTTTGAATATATAAATTTAATTATGACAAGAATCACACTCAGGGAAGAAGTGATGACAAGAACTGCAAAGCAGGCTGTTAGAGTATAGAAACTTTGACTCATTGCTCAGTATTGTTATTGTACACATGGAGTATGTATCAGAAGACACAATGCAGTATTGAGGATTGTTAGGTAAAAAAAAAAAAAAAAAACCTACCTCCATAGCTCAGTCAGTATAGAGAAAGCCATTTGGTCAGCAAGATCTGGGTTTGATTCCCGTCAGTGATGCGAGGAACCTTTATCTGGTCTCTTTCGACTAAAGTTGTTAACTGGTCTCATATGGAGGTAGGGTTTTTTTTTTTTTTTCCCACCTGAAAACTTGGGTTTTTCGCCCCCCAGAACAGGCAAACCGGTCCCTTGAATGCACATGGATTACAGTCATGAATATGTCGCAGCCATATGCCGGTCCTGAGCCCAGATAAAATGGGGGGGGGGGGAGCAATGGTGAACTACCCTGTAAAAATCTCACCAGAAATACTTTGTGGGCAATGCCTACAAAGTCACCTACGGTTGGAAACGACTGAAAGGGAAAACCAGTCGACCCTAATTGCTGAAATTTTCCTGAATTTGCACTCCAACATGCTTGGTGAACAGAGCTCTCTCCAGATGCCTAACACTAAAACCCATTTAGATTAGTATAATTGGCTATTCTGTTTTACAGTCCTGGCACTGGGAGAACCAGAACTTAAATAGTGGACAGGAATTTAGGATGAAGTGAGGAATAAATGCTTCCCTGCTTATAAGAATTATTTTGGTGATTCATTCTGCACATAGGCTTGGGGCAGGTGACTGGGAACAATAACCTGACCAAGGAAATGAGGCATAGAATTTGCCTCATTTCCTTGGTCATACCACTTTATTGTAATGCCTTACACTGCACTGCATGGATTATGAGTGGTTGTGTATGTGTTGCTACATGGTGAGAGAGAGAGATTTGCAGTAGATTGTGGTCTGTGAGTAGCCCTAGGGATGGACAGCTTTCATAGTGTACTTAAATTGGATTACTTGTAAGGAAGAGGTCTAAGTTGTTTGGAGTGTATTTGGGATTGTCTGGTATTCTGTAGACATGTACAATTTTCCTTGGATTGTTAGTGGTTCCAAATGTCTCATCCTCCTTATCAGTTTAATATGTGCAGCTAGAATAAGAACAACAGCAGGTCATTTTGCTCTTCAACTGGAAAAATCCATCCTGAGTTCAATTCTCATTGTGACAAGAGGAATATTTTTATGGGCTTTTGCAATTGAAGGTGATTTAGCTGATCTCATATGGAAGTAGCAGGGTTTTTAACGACTGGAAACTCGCGTTTTTTTTATTTCACATCCAGGCAAATTAGTGTTGGTTTTTAAAATGTTCCGTATAGAAATTTGCTGGAAGGGTAGGCATTGCAGTCTTTTGTAGCTGTGTATTTTTCTTTTCATGCAGTGGAAAGAAATTACTATTGATGGTGATGGTAAGTGCTGCCATTTATAGTTGGATGATTAGCTAGTTGAGATGGTGAATTTTGTGTATAGTGGAGTAGCTTGCCCTTCCACAATGAGTCCTTAGAAGTGCCATATATTAGTAATGATAGTAATTCTAACCTAAATGTTTTTCAGTTGTTTCTGAGTTGCCACTGTATCATATGATATCACTGACCCCCATCCAGTCAGGAACACACTAACTTAGTTATATGTGAGTTAAGAGTTTTATTTTGCTGAGAGTTTTGATAATACTTAATGTTTCAACATTTGCTTATAGGCAGAGAAGATATTCTCCCCCCCCCCCCCCCAACAAAAGCAATTCAAGACATATTATAAGTGTTAGAAATGAAATTTGGTTTTATTAATAAAAAATAATAATAAATGGTCTTGTATCACATATGAATACATGAATTATTTCTTCACAGACTGATAAATGCACTAATATATAAGTAGTTAACATGTTTTCTTCAACACTGGTAATTATGCAGAGTAAAAATTAGTCATAGCATTAACAGAAACTTATAAATTGACCAGAGCGGGATTAAACACATGATATATTAGATGAAAATATTGCCATTCACCAACATGTAGTAGGCTAGTGCAGTGAATTATGGCCCAACCTTCCAAGATGAATCAAACAGAAATCCCCGGAGGCAAGATTGTTACTACCTACAGCAGCAAGCAGTTAAACATGAAGGTAGAGGGTACAGAGAATCCCTGGGTAACCAGATCACACTGCCATTTGAACAGTGAAGCAAGACTAAATGAACTAACTGAAGAGCTAAAGTGACTAACATGGGAATTCAAATCAGACTGTGTTAAGTTAGACGTAATGGCGAAGGAATTCTTCAATTAAAAACGGAGGCATAATATATTATAGAGGCCAAGATAAGGAAAGAATCAGTCAAGTTGGATTCATGATTAATAAAAAATTGAAGAACAACATAATAGATTTGACAGTATATCAGATCGAATAGGATATATTGTTATTCAAATCTCAAAAAAATACACTCTTAAGATCATCCACATCTATGTACCAACAATAAGTCATACTGATGAAGAAATTGAAGCCTTCTATCATGATGTATCAAACTTTACAATAAAGAAAACCATTATTTCAGAATTGTAATGAGAGACTTTAATGCTAGAATTGGTATACAACAATCAGATGAAAGCTCAATGGGGAACTTTGGATATGGTATGAGAGATGAAAGAGGAGCAAGGTTAATAGAATTTGCAGAAAAAGAAAACCTGTACTTCATGAATTCCTTTTTCAAAAAAAAACACATAGGAAGTGGACATGGAAAAGCCCAAATGAAAAAACTAGTGAAATTGGCTTTATCCTCAGCAATAAGAGAAACATCTTTCAAGACTGTTCTGTTATAAACATCTTCAACATTGGAAGTGACCATCATATGGTACACAATAAGACTTGAATGAACTGCCAAAAAGAAAGAAGAAAAATGTTTTGAAAATCAAAGCAAAACATGGATATACACAAAATCAACATTAAAAAAGATACATTCCAACATTGAACTAAACAATAGATTTAAAAATCCTATTATAGATGACATTGCTGATCCATCAGAAAGTAATGACATTATACCCAAAACCTTTTATGATGCTCTCTTGAAATAGCTGTTACTGCAGAACAGAAACAAGACAAAATTTCTGAAGAAACAAAACAGCTTATTATTATTATTATTAAACAAGACCTCATGGAGTCAAAGACTCATATAGGAGGTCCTTTTATCTCACACACATCTCATCATACCGCGTCTTAAACACATTCAAACTCCTTGCAGACACCACACTCTCAGGCAGGGCATTCCAATCACTCACAACTCTGCATGAAAAAAACCTGCCTCTCACTCCCCTACTCACACCCTCTTTATACAGTTTCCAGGGATGACCTCTGGTTCTCCCCTGATCTCCCACTATTCTCTGTAGAACTTCTCCACCATTGATCCTATAAAAACCCCTTACCAACTTGTAGGTCTCTATCATATCTCCCCTCTTCCTTCTCTCCACTAGACTCTGCAAATTACATCTTTTCAATCTTTCCTCATACTCAACATTCCAGAGGTCAGAAACTACCTTAGTCAGTCGCCTTTGAACCCTTTCCAACATCTCTTCATCCTTCTGAAAACCAGGTGACCAAATCTGGGCACAATAGTCCATGTGTGGCCTAATCAAAGCCTTATACAATGGAACAAGAATCTCCCTACTTCTACACGTCAGTGTCCGCGGCATCTGTCCCAGAAGTCTTTGTGTTGTCTTCACAATTTTGGTGATGTGTCCCCTAAATTTTAGATCCTTATCCACTATCACCCCCAGATCTCTTATTTCCTCTACTTCCAACAATATATTCTCACCAAGCATAAATTCTGCATCCCATCTTTGTTTTCCAAATTTTAAAACCTTACATTTTGCAACATTGAACTCACATCCTCATTTGCTTGCCCAATCACTCAATTTATTCAAGTCTTCTTGCAAGGCCACAACATCTTCCCTACTCTTAATGGTTCGTCCCAACTTTGCATCATCTGCAAACAACTGAATATCTCCATCCAAATCTTCGCCAATATCATTAATATACAAGTTAAATAGTAATGGCCCTAAAACAGATCCCTGAGGCACTCCACTAGTGACTTTCCTTTTCCTGGATATTGCACCCCCATACACAACTTGTTGATACCTATCAGATAGCCAGTCTCCAATCCAATGCACTAATCTAATATCCAACCCCATCTGCTCTAGTTTGACTGTCAACTTATCATGACGTAGTCTATAAAAAGCTTTTGCAAAATCCAAGTATATTACTGTGTATCCTTCTCCTCTGTCCAGGGAAGCAGTCACTTTATTGTAATAAGTAAGTAGATTACTAAAACATGACCTCCCTTTAGCAAATCCATGCTGTCCATCAAAGATTATACCATTGTTGTCGACCCAACTCTGGATCCTAGTTCTCACAAGCTTCTCCAACAACTTAACCACAACACCTGACACACAGATAGGCCTATAGTTTGATGCTTGAGTTCGATCACCTCCTTTATGAAGTGGCACAATCTTGCCCTCCTTCCACTCTTTAGGGACTTGACCAAGTGCAAGATTCGTATTAAAAAAATATGTGAAGGCAGGTGTCAACTCTCTGTCACATTCCTTCAGAATACGCTGTGATATATTATCAAGTCCCACAGCCTTATTTACATCTAGTTTACTCAACTCCCCAAACACCTCTTGCTCACTTACAGTCAGTCTCTTCTCCCCATCACCAACTGCTCTTAATCTCTCCATGAAGTCACTTTCACAAGATTGAAAGATCTTTATGAACTGCTCATTAAGTATCTCCACCACACATTCTGCAACAGCTGTCTTTATACCATTTCCTCCAATCAATGTCATCATTCCATAATCATTCTTTCTTTTGCTGTCTACATATCGAAAGAACTCCCTAGGATTCCTTTTGGCTTCATTAGCTAACTGCTGTTCATACCTCTCTTTAGCTACTCTCACCAACCAAGTCACCCTCCTTGCCTGGTCTTTGTAGACCTCATGAAATTGGTTACTTCCACTTCTCTTATGCTGCCTCCACAATGCCCTTTTTCTCTGTATTGCATGCTTAATCTCTTTATTCATCCATCTCACACCTACCTTATTTAACCTTCTCACCCATGGTATACGTTTAGACATTGCATCTACTAAATATTTTTTGAAAATCCCCCAAGCTGCATTGATCTCTTTTCCAGCTAACTCCTCATTCCATGCTACACCTGCAAGCTGTCTCGTGAGCTCTTCATAATCACCCCCCCCCCCCTTGTAGTTTCACATATACCCTTTTTTCACAGGGGTCCTTGCACTGCTGGCAACCACCCAGGTCATCACCTCATGGTCACTCTCACCAATTGGTGGATGATTTGATATCTCATTGATAATTACATCCTCCGATAAGATGACCAAATCCAAGACCCTTAATCCTCGTGTGCCCTCTGTTACATACTGTCTGAGTTAGTTATCCCTCAAAAACTCAAGAAACTCATTTTCTTTACTTCCAGTTGCTATCTCTTCATTCCAGTCTATATTGCCATAATTAAAATCACCCATAATGATCACCCTTTTCTTATTTGCTTAGCTTATTTGACTATACATTTCACTATCACCACCATCCACATTTCCAGGTCTATAACAACATCCCACCAAGTCTTTGATTCTATTCACCTGTATCTCACACCATACTGCCTCAAAACCACTGGCCCCATTTCCCTCTTGCATCTCTACCTTGTATGGACATAACTCTTTCTCTATCATCAATAGCACTCCCCCTCCCTTTTTACCCCTTCTATCCTCACGAAACATATAATACCTTTCCATCTCTATTCCTGTCAGGATGTCATCCTCATCTAACCATGTCTCACTTATTCCGACAATCTCTGGATGCACAGACGCAATTAGCGCAACCATTTCATCCGCCTTGTTTCTTATACTTCTAGCATTGGTATACAAACACAACAACTCATTTCTGGATCTACAGCTAGTTCCACTGATACCACTCACTCGATGTGATCTCTCCATGCTGGACTGGGGCCATTTCCCTTTCTGCTTCTTCATTTTAGAACCCTTTGCAATTCCATCTGTTTCCTTTTGATCCCTGATCATCCCATTTCTTTCCTGCCTACACATGCTCTCACCTCCTCTTGGAGCATCCACCTTTCTCACGCTGTGTATCCCTGTCCACCCTGAGCCTCCCCGTTTCCCTGCTCCTCTTGCACACCCATTCTCTCATTTTCTATACTCATACCACTCACTTCCCCATTCATTTCCACTTCTTCCATCTCTCCTGTCTTACTCCCCTGCTCTTCCACATCACTCCCCTCTCGATCTGATTCATTCTCTCTATTCACTTCTCCACTTTCCAGCAGCAGTCCCTCCAAGTGACTCACACCATAACCACCCAAATGCAGTCCATCACTCCCATACAGCTCACTTCGTCCCTCAAACTCATTCCACACATTAACAAACTGTACTCCCATCTCCTCACACATTTCAGTCAGAATATCATTCATAATCCTTGCTCTCCGTCTCATTTTACCACAATCATACCTAGGCAACACACTGACTACCCTTCCTGTCACACTATTCTCTTTTATCTTTCCAAGTAGTCTCCTGACATTCATTTTGAAATGCTCTTTGTTCTCTCTCAAATCATTTGTACCAATTAATAGAATTAACTCTTTTGCTCGTTCCCGCCTCATATTCAATGCCTCAATCACTCTACTCATTTTACTGCCTGGAAAACATACCTTGTGCATTTTATCCTCTAGCACACCTTTAATAATGGAGTCGCCATACAACGCCACTCGCTCACTTCGCTCATCTTTTGTTAACTCTTTCATGCCATCATGATTTATTTTAATAGTTTTGACCTGAATTCTCTTAATTTCATTCCGCTTCCATTTCATTTCTTGCTTCATCCAATCCAATTCACCTTCCGAACCTCGCGACATATTCTCTCTATCATTAAATCTTTCTAACTTTCTAACTCTCGACCCCCTCTTCTCACTTTCCCTCTCATTCATCCTTCTTTGTTTCCGTACTTTCGGTCCAACATACGTCCAACTTTCACTATCATTCTTCTCACTATCACTCTCACATATCTTTCTTTGTTTCCGTACTTTCGGACTAACATACGTCCAACTTTCGCTATCATTCTTCTCACTTTTACTGTCATTCATCATTCTTTGGTTCAGTACTTTCGTTCCAACATGCGTCCAACTTTCGCCATCATTCATTCTTTTTTCGCTATCATTCATTCTTTCGATTTTTTTTACTTGCGATTTCTGCATCATGCCATTTGTACTTTCATTCGTTCTCTCAATTTCGTTTCTTTCCGCCTCAATTTCGTCCCTTTTAACACCCGTTACGGTTGTCAAATCGCTCTTTTTCTTTTTTCCTGATTTTTTAACATTTTTTCGCCTGTCTTCCTCATCATCCTTCTCTTTCAAATGTGCACTCACGACACAATCGGTACCAGCACTTTCTGTCATCAATTTCATATTCGCATTCATCGATTCCTCGTTCAGGTCACATTTCACACACACCCTTCTTCCATCCGCACTAAACATCCACAAATCATTTATGTAATCGAAGGAATACATATAACAGACCTCACCCTTAACGAAATGACTGAAATCTAAATTAAAATCATGGAATGACAATGCTGCCGCACATTTTTTTTTGTTTCTCTGCAGGTTACTAGGTCTAATATTAGCGATTTCGTATTTAGTTTAGGCAAGAAAAAAAAACCCCAGACTAATAATATCGGTAGCATACAACGTTTACAGCCGCTCTTACTTAAACAATTACGCATATATACTTAATTATTCCTAGTAAAACTTATCTGAATCAGGAGCTCTTCAAAACACGTCCGTAGCGCTTGACCCAATAGCACTTTCTCCTTATGAAGAAACGAAGAGAAATGAAACAATCGAATAACCTACAGAATAAAATTGAATATGCTGAATTGTGCAGAACAATCAGAAAACGTATCATGGAAGAAATAAGGAAATTCTGTCGTAAATTTATACAACAAACAGTTGAAAACAATCGTAGTCTCAAAAAAGCCAAACAGCAATTGATGAACAGCAATAAACAAATGGTTGCAGCCAAACTACAAGATGGGACCATAATCAGAGATAGATATGCTATAGCAAAAAGAATTGAAGAATTTTACTCAGTATTATATCAGGATGACGAATTAAATGAAGAAGATTCTACCAGAAGTAGTTATGTGGAGCATCCAAAGTTTGCAAAATGGGAAAACTGCAGATGAGGATGGAGTTATAGCTGAACTTCTAAAAGCAGGTGGAGAAATGATCTACAAAACCTTGGCAAAACTATTTACCTCATGTCTGAAAGAAACTGATGAAACTGGTGTAGCCTTCTCCAAAGAACATGGAAGAAGGCTACACTAATTCTGATACATAAAAAAGGTGAAGTAAAAGACCTGAAAAACTACCAGCTCATTAGTCTACTATTGGTGGTTTACAAAGTATTTACAAAAGTCTTGGCTTGTAGGCTTTGTACAACTCTAGACCTAGCACAACCAAAAGAACTGGCAGTCTTTTGAAGTGGCCTTTGTACAGTGGACCATATTCAAGTTGTGCAAAAGATTATTGAATGGTGTAATGAATATCAGTTATCATTATATATTGGTTTTATTGATTATGAGAAAGCTTTTGATTCAGAAAAAACTTGTGCAGTACTTAAAGCATTATGAAACCAACAAGTGGGGGAGCCATACGTCCGTACCATCAAATCAGTGTACACCAATGCCACAGCAGCAATTCATTTCAGTGGAAATGAATTGCTGCTGTAGCATTGGTGAAACATCTCTACTGTGGAAATTCAGAGAGGGATAAGACAGCGCGACACAATATCTTTCCAAAATTATTTACAGCATGCCTAGAAGAAATACTTAAACTTCTTGATTAGGAAGGGAAAGGTCTGAAGATAAATGGAAGCTATTTAAGCCATTTACACTTTGCAGATGACATAGTCATCTTTACTTCAACTGTGCATGAATTATAGACCCCGTATTCATGAACTTCATATTGCTAGCAAAACAGCTGGCCTGAGGATAAACCTAAAGAAGACCTAAGTTATGTTCAATAGCTATGTCCAACCAGAAATAATGAAAATAAATAACAATGAAATTAAACAAGTAGATCATTACATATACTTAGGACAACTGATATCAGTGGAACAAAATATCATGGATGAAATTAATAGATTCACGATGCTTGGGTGGAAAGCATTTGGAAAACTACATTCATCATTCAAAACTAACTACCATTATGCTTGAAGAGAAATGTTTTTAACCAATATATTCTTCCCATATTGACATATGGCTGTGAAACATGGACACTAAAGGCAAAGGAAATTCAAAATTAAGAACATAACAATTTTTTGTGATGTTCTTAATTTTGTGCTGGCTCACCAGTCAGGCAAATCAGCACAAAATTTTTCATATAGAAATTGACTTTGAAGGAGGGTTTCAGTCTCATCTAGTTTTTTTTTATTTTTATTTTTCATCAAAAATCACCATGGGGGGGGGGTATGTGGTTCAATACAGTCAAGGGTCTCTGTTCAAAGATATACAGATATTTGGTAAATGATGAAGTAATGTCAAAGCCATGATGTCAGAATCTGTCAGGATTATATTTTTTATTTTTATTTTTTAAAATGAAGAGAATGTTTAATAAATGAGGGGGAGTTGTTTTGTGGGGTGGGGTAGTGATTGGGATAACTGTTTGGTTTGTAGATGGAGATGATTATGCTGCCATCTATTGGATGAAGGGATATTAGGTTTGTGAATATTTAGGATTCCATATATCTGGGGTAGTTGGATGTGATTAGACGTTACCTTTATTTTAATTTCTTTGGGCCAAGATGTAACTTTTATTTTTTTTCCTTAATTTCATAATTTATGTACTTTTTTATTTTAGTATTTGGTAGGATCATGGTCTTTAATTATCTATAATCTTATATGTAGAGGAGTTTTTAAGAAGACTGCTCATTTTTCTTTTATAATCCATTCAGTACATAATGAAGTTGCATTTTCTTTAAGTGCTTTGGTCATAATATTTTTTTTTTTTTGTTGCTGTATAATTTTTTTTTATTTGGAATGCTACTCTTTTGAGTTTTGGATTCATTCATTTTGAATTTTGGAATCATGAATAATGAAGTTGCATTTTTTTTAAGTGCTTTGGTCATAATAATTTTTTTTTTTTTTTTTTTGTTGCTGTATAATTTTTTTTTTATTTGGAATGCTACTCTTTTGAGTTTTGGATTTTGTCAGAATATTATCCAGGTTCAAACAAATGGTATTAGCCACTATGTTTGATAGGTCATAGATATCATATTACATTTTTGGCATTATTTCCTAAACTTTTTTTAAGATTGATGGCAAAATTATGACTTCACCTAACCATATTAACATCATCATCTGAGGGTTGCTGTGAAGATAGATTTACCACTTTACAACCTTTCCATAGTTGCAGTCAGGAAATGTTTCATATTTTTTTAAAAGACAAATCTTAACTTTAACAAATTCTTTAGTCACTGCAGTTTCAGAGATGGTGAAGAGACCACAGTTTAGGATTTAGGATTTCAGAATGCTCTTCCTCTAACACAGTGATGGCAGTATTTATTTTGGCCAGCTCGATTCCAGGACTGCCAAATCTACTCTTGAATTAATGCTAAGCTCACTGCTTGTAAATGCTTTTGTTGAAAGGAACTGCTGTTTGAATCATAGACAGTTAAGAATAGTATTAGTGTCACACCCTTTTTAGGAAGCCAAGGTGATTGAGGTGTCATGACCATTTTAATTTCCTATTACCTAACTGATATACATGCAATAGCTTCTCCATGCAGAATTTGAATATGTATAGAAAGGCTTAGGTATGGTTAGTGTGGTTCATAACAGTGCTTCACAATATAAACATTCTTCTTCTCTTGAGCAGGATCTTCCAGTCTTCTCTATTCCTTGCTGTTCGAAAAAGTTCTTTATATGTTCTGCATCCCAAGATGTTCTTTATTAATTTCAGCCAGGTAATTCTTGGTCTTCAGGATCTTCTTTTTTCAGTTGGAAAAGTATTGATTAGGACATTAGGAAGTCTGTCTGCGTCCATGCGTACAGTGTGTCCAGACCATCTCAGTTGTTGTTTTCTAATTTTTTCTATTATTGTCTTTTTATACAATAGTTCTTGTCTGACTGTGATGTTTGTTTTCTTTTCTATCCAACTTGTTCTATTTATTTTTCTTAAGCATTTCATTTCAGATGCCAACAGTTTTTTTTCTTCTCTTTTTTTAACTGTCCATGCTTCTGCTCCATAGATGACTGTTGATATAATTATTGCTTCATATAATTTGATTTTGGCTTGCTTAGATATCTTGTTTGTTTTCCAGATTTTCTGTAATTTTCCCATGGTGGTCCATCCTATCGCTATTCTGTGTTCGATTGTTTTGAGTTCATCTATTGTTTCTGTTAGTTTTGATCCAAGGTATATATGAAGTTGTCTACTTGTTTTCTATTTGTTCTCCATTTAGGGTGGCTGAGATGGTAGGTCCGTTCTTCCCTATTTTCATCACTTTTGTCTTTTGTATATTTATTGTCGTGTCATGTGTCTTACAGGTTTCGTTTAGCTTGTTGATCTACTTTTGTAGTTCGTTTGGGGGTTCTTGCAAGAAGGACGAGATCATCTGCATATTTGATATTATTTATGTTTAAACTCTATTGCCTTCTTTACAACTTCTTCTAGATATACGTAGGCTGTTCAATAAGTAATAAGACTATATTTATACAGAAAACAGATTACCTTTAATTGTCATCATTTACATGGTCTTTTTCGAAGTAACTACTGTGAGATGCGATGCATTTGTCCCAACGTTGCGTCCACTTCTTAAACACATGTGAGAGTCCATTTTTTGAGAGTTCTTTCAAAACTGCCTCTGCAGCTTTTACACATGCTTTGTTGCTTTTGAAATGGCGGCCTCTTAGTGGTTTCTTGAGCTGAGGAAACAGCCAGAAATCGCACGGTGCGAGATGAGGACTGTACGGAGGGTGTGGTAGGATATCTGTGTTGTTCTTCTGCAAAACGTCCACTACACAACCAGCAATATGTGGCCTTGCATTATCGTCGTGCAATAAGAAGCCATTCTTCAGCAATGGAAGCTTCCTTTTGACGTGCTTGATGATAATCGCTGCTGTGTTGATCATTGTCTCTGTGATGGACATTGAAGGTCTTTCCTCACGTTTAAGATCTTCCACATTTTGCCTTCCTTCCTTAAAAGTTTTATGCCATCGAAAAACACTTGCCCTCGACATTGCTTCATCGTGGAAAGCTTCGCGTATCATGTTAAAAGTGTCCGATGCCGATTTTTGCAAACGCACACAAAATTTAATCATAATGCTGTTCCAAGGACGCTTCCATTTCGAAGACTGGTCGCGCCTTGTAGGCGCACCGATGAGCACTTGCGTTTAGTCACGTGGCACTCTGGCACATCAGCCCGTATACGCCATCTATCAACCTCTTTTGTTAATACAGACAGCAATATTTCTTTATTCCACAGAAATTAATATTGTGATGAGTGGTTTCACCACAGTAAAATTAGTCTTATTACTTATTGAACAGCCCATGTATATTGAATAGGCATGGGGATAATGGGCATCTTGGATCTCTATGGGTTCTGTTGTGAGTGCGTCCGTTTTAATTATTGCATTTGTTTTAGAGTAATATTTTATCAGAAACTGTATTATATATTTGTCTATTGCTTTTTCTAGTAGAATTTTAAGAAGGATTTCTCTGTTGATGTTATCGAAAGCTTGTTTAAAGTCCACAAAACAACAATATAGTTCTTTATGGTCTTCCCAGCTGAGCTCTGCTAGTTGGTGCAATGTGAAAATTTGGTCTATTGTTGAATAGTTTCCTCGGAAATCAGCTTGTTCTATGCCTAGGTGTTTTTTAATCTATTTTGTATAATTCTTATGAATATTTTATAGGTGTGAGGGAGTAAATTGATTGGTCTGTAATTTCTGCAGCCTCTTTTGTCTCCTTTCTTGTATATTGGGATGATCTTTCCAGTTTTCCAGTCATCTGGGATCTCTCCTGTTTGTAGTATTTTATTGAATAGGGTTGTTAAATATTCTATTGATATGCTGCCTCCATATGACCACAATTCAGTAGGGATAGTATCAAT
Organism: Typopeltis vanoorti; assembly: GCF_054136105.1. Classification (NCBI taxonomy): domain Eukaryota; kingdom Metazoa; phylum Arthropoda; class Arachnida; order Uropygi; family Thelyphonidae; genus Typopeltis; species Typopeltis vanoorti. The sequence goes on along the minus strand of NC_143561.1, from coordinate 88,207,445 downwards.
GCCTGGTGTTTTATTGTTTTTTATCTGTTTTTATTGCGTATCTAACTTCTTGTAAAATTTTTGGGTGATCATTATTTTCTTCTATTGTTGGCATTGTAGTTTTGTTTCCTTGGTGGAAGATAGTCTTAAAATGGTTTGACCAGATTTTTCTTATATATTCATTATTCCCGGTTTCAGTCATCTTGTTGTTTATCATTGTTACTGCTTTTGCTGAGAATTCCTTTGTAATTTCTCTTACAAAGACTTTTAGGTTGTTTTGTTGATATGCTTCTTGGCATTTCTTAGCTTTTTCTTCTAACCATTTTTCTTTGGCTTTTTTGCATAGGTTATCAACTTTATTTTTTAGTGCTCTGTATTTTTCTCTGTTCTCTTCATTGTTTTGTTGGTTTACAAGTATCTTGGCCTCTCTTTTCTCTTCTATGGTAGCTATGATTTCTTGGGTTATCCACTGTTTGTTTATTTTGGGTTTGGAACCTAGAGTGTCTTTTGCAATTGATAACACTGTTTCTTTTCCTTCTTCCCAGTATTTTCCACTGTTCTGGAAGATGGAGGGTTTTAATTTCAAGCACATCTGTTCTAAAAATTGACTTCTGCTTGAGCTATCTTTTAGTTTTGATAGGTTGATGTTTTCTTCTTTTCTGATATTATTTTTCCTGTTAAATTTTATCTTCACTTTGGCAGTTAATATTTTGTGGTCAGTGTCAAAATCAAAACTTCTTAATGTTCATACATTATTTACTGATCTTTTCCATTGTTTGTTTATGATGATATAGTCTATGCAGTTCTTTATATTACCATCTGGAGATGTCCATGTATATTTATTATTAGGGCATTGATAGAACAATGTGTTTGTAATCATTAGATCGTTTGCTTTACAGAAGTAGAGTAATTGTTCTCCTCTGTCGTTAAGCTCTCTGTATCCAAATTTCCCCATCATATCTTTTTTATCTGCTGTGAACTGTCCTATTTTAGCATTAAAATCTCCCATCACTATCATGAGGTCTCTATTTTGGGATTATCTATTTCCTGTTGTAGTTCTTCATAGAAATTTTCTATTTCTTCCTCTGAATGGTGCATATATTTGGATTATTTTAATTGTTTGACCTTTTTCTTTTCCTTGAAGTTTGGCTGTTATTATTCTAGGAGACACTGGGTTTATTTCAATTACTGAGTGTGTAAGTTTCTTTTCAATTAATAATGCAACTCCTTCTCTGTGTATGTTATCTTTTCTTCCTGAGAAGTACAGTCTTCCTGGTAAATCCATGAATCCATCTCCACACCAATGTGTCTCTGATAAACCTAAAATACTCCATTTCAGTCTTTTTAAATTTTCCTGGACTAATTGCAATTTTCCAGGTCAGTATAGTGATCTTCTGTTGAGGGTGGCTACATGTTTCACATCCTGCTGACCACTTTGCTGATTTCTCACCTACTCTATGTGGTCTTTGAGTAGGTGCGTCGGTTGTCCCGTACACAGTAGCACTATCTCGGTTTGTAGACTTTCTCCTGCTCATGAAAGTCACTGGCATAATAATGTAGCCAGCTTGCCATGCCTCTACTACATCCTTTGGTCCATGGCTCTTTATTCTTTATTCAGAGCAACCCATTTGGGTTTTCCCCCATCTGCCACCCGGAGGACGCACCTGGTAGGAGTGCGGTCTCCCCCAATATAAACATTACCAAGAGAAAAATAATATAATTTATTAACTTACTAATATTTTGCTGGTTTTCTATCCATCATCTTCAGAGGGCTGGAGATTTTTTTTAATTCTAGGTCATTCTGCATTAGAAATGATATTTAATTGAAAGTAGCTTTAGTAATATTTCATGAATTCAGTGAATGATATTGAAATACAATTTGATGAAAGTTATTTGATTAGACCTCGAGAAACTGTTACTGGATATACAAACTAAAATAATTTTTGGAATAAATACTCCAAATTTGAAAAAATCAGATATTTTTATTTTATTTATTTTTTTTTTTAATTTTGGATATCTGTTAAGTTTTAACATAATTTTCCTCATCTATATATATATATATATATATATATATATATATATTAGTTTATTTTCAGTTATCATCAGTTTATTTATTTTTTTATTGTACTGTATGTTGCTTTTTCTCCTTTCAGAGCCACAAAACAAGAATATGCTCTGAAAATTATTGATAAAACCAAATGTAGGGGAAAAGTAAGTAAAAATAAAAATTTGTTTCATTTTTGAATAGAATTCATCTCTTCTTATAATATAGCACATAACAAAACACTGATCTAGAAATAATTCCAGCAAAAAAAATTCTGAATTTTTGTTTAAAAAAAAAAAAAAAGCTAAATGAGTAAGTCATCTAATATATTAGACAGACTGTTGGAAAGTTTTTTCACTTGGTTAGACTATAAATTATATATTTAGTTTAATCCTTTATCCAAGTGTAAGCAAACAAAGTTTGCGCCTGAAGTATCTTCAGGACTGGGGCAACTCGTGGCAAAGGTGGACTAAGTTCTCATCCCTTTCCTTAGTATCCTGTAATGCAAAGCGCATCTCCCTGTGGACATGTATAATGGCATGCATTATGGGAACGGTCACTACCCAGACAGTTTCGACCTTTATTGAGGTCTCTTCAGTGGGAGCCAGACCCAGAGGTGATACCAAGGTTGAAACAATGCCGAGCTCATATTTCTATATGCCAGTTGCCAAAAGGTGTCACACCTTATTATTAAATTACTCTGGATTAGAGAAAGATGTTGTATGTTTTTTTATAATTTTTAGTCTAACAAGTGAATAAAAAGGAATAAAAATGCTTAAAATAACAGATATGTAATTTTAATATATTCTCTGTGTTATGGGAAAAGAGAGAGAGAGAGAGAGAGAACAAGAAATATATAGAAGTTATCAAAAAAAAAAAAAAAAAAAAGATAGCCTTATCTTTTTTTGCATGACAAGTCTGTTTGATTTCAGTCAAAATTTAAAGTCATTGATAAATTTTAATGAACAATATGTGTAAGCATGATTTATGAAATATATCCAGACAGAGTGACTGACTGTTATATATGACTATGCAGAGTGATGAGGGGAGAAAAAAACTAACAGCTTTATGAATTTTATGGATTGCACCTGAAAAAAAGGGATATACAATACAGTATAATCACTCATTGACTTATGATGTATGTGACTTACAAACTACTCTTACTTATAATAGCCATCCCATTAACATTTGCACTATATACTACCTCACTTATGTAATCTATGGACCAAGGTATTATTGCTGCCTTCAAGGCATATTATTTAAGAATTTAAGAAATACTTTTGCTCAGGCTATTGCTGCTACTGAGGATGATTGTAGATGCTGCATGGAGTGGTGACAGCAACATGAATTGTGTTTGGAAGAAGCTGCTGAGAATGTGTTCCTACATTTACAGGATTTGACAAATAAAAGCCTTACAAGAGATTATTATTAACATCTGACCTCCATGGAGTCAAAGGACTCATCATGGGAGGTCCAAGAGATTGATGACAAGGTAGTGCTGCTAGCTAAAGATGTGGGATTAGAACTTGACAATGAGGATGCAGAGATGTTGAAGGAAGAAGAGTTCTCAAATAAAGACCTTATAGAGCTAAAGGCATAGCAAGTTTTGCAGAAGAGAGAGGGGAAGAAGCCAAGTCCCTAAAAAGTAATTAGAGTGAAAAAATTGGCAATTGAATTCACCTATGTTAAGAAGACAATTTTGTTGTTTGAGAAAATGAACCCCAATGTGGAGAAATTTAGAAAAATAGACAGATGATGCAAGCTGCACTTGCTTGCTATAGAGAAATTTATGCAGAAAAGAAAAGAAAAGGCAAACTGTGCAGACTAAGTTGAACTCAATGTACAAATTTTTAAAGAAACCCTCACTTGCTGTCATTCACCCTCCAAGATGAGTCTAGGCGTTCCTCAAGTTATGTCTGGTGAACTGTCCTCAGAGCACTTTGTTGCAGTTGCTGAATTTGAAGAACTTTTGCTGATGGCCTACACTTTGTTGATTCATCTGATGAATCTTCCAATTAATAAAACAGTAATTTTGAAGAATTATTCTTCCGCCATGTGTTTTCATCTGATTATTTTACTGAAAGCACACAGAAGCAGTATACGCTCATGTTTCATTATTTTTTGCAGTACAATACAGTATACTGTACATAATTTTATGTTATACTTTGTGCATTGTATTCTTTCACTATATCACTGAAATGTCACAACTTCAGGAAGTGCATAGAGTAAAACATTTGAGCTATATGCACATTTTGTTATCAGATTGACAGCGGTTTTCTGAAAGTCAGCATACATACGTGCAGCTCATATGTTTAAGTGCCTTTTTCATCTTCATCATTATTAATTATTATTATTATTATTACATAACACCTCCAGGGAGTCCAAAGACTCATCGAGGGAGGGTACCTACTCTACAACTCTCCGTCTCCACCAGCCGTAACTACATTTCATCATCAACACCAACAGCATCTACCGCCGACCACCACCACTAGTATTTTCATAAACAATCACAAACATCCATGCCCATGGCAGGATTCAAACCCACAGTCTTTTGACTGGAGAGCATATATGCTAACCACCCAGCCAAACTAGGCTGGCCAGAGATATATCTTTAACACGTTTAGGATAATATGATGGTACTACATGAAACATTTACATTATTAGTAACATCCTACCATTAATATTCTTCAATAAGTTTGTTATCGTTCAGGACTTCAATATTGTCAGATCGGACGATCTTGCATAATATTATTCTAAGATTCCATCGAGTCAAAGACTCATCTAGGAGGTTCTTTTGTCATACACATAGCTCATTGTACTGTGCCTTAAACATACTCACATTCTCTTTAGACACCATTCTCTCAGGCAAGGTATTCCAATCATTCACGACTCTGCATACAAAAAACCTTCTCACCCCCCCCCCCCCCTGCTCACACCCTCCTTTGTGACTTATTTTTTAATGGTATTAATAACACCAAACAAATTCATTTCATTTGGTGTTGTTAATACCAATAAAAAATAAGTCATGAATAACCATCAACACCTAAGCTTATCTGTTAGATTACACCCTCCTCATACAGCTTTCAGGACTGACCCCTGGTTCTTCCCTGATTTCCTGCCGTTTTCTGTAAAACCTCTTCAACATTGATCCTATAACAACCCCTTACTAACTTGTAGGTCTCTATCATATCACCCCTCTTCCTCCTGTCCACCAGACTGTAAATTGTATCTTCTCAACCTTTCCTCATATCAACATTCCAGAGCTCAGATACTACCTTAGTCAGTCGCCTCTGGACCCTTTCCAACATCTCTAGGTGAAAAGCAAGTGACCACATTTTTGCATAATAATCTGTGTATCCTAATCAGAGCCTTATACAATGGAACAAAAATCTCCGTATTTCTGCAATCAGAGTCCTCCACATCATTACCAGAATTGTTTATGTTGTCCTCACAATTTTGGCAATGTGTCCCATAAATTTCAGATCCTTATCCACTGTTACCCCAAGATCTCTTATTTCCTCCACCTCCAACAATATATCCACACGAAGCGTAAATTCTACATCCCATCTTTGTTTCCTAAATTTTTAAACCTTACATTTTGCAACATCGAATTGCCATCCCCCATTCACTCAATCTATTCTAGTCTTTGTAAGGCTACAACATCTCTACTCTTCACAGTTCATCCCAACTTTGCATCATCTGCAAACAACTGAATATCCCCATGCAAATCTTTGCCAATATCATTAATGTATAGGTTAAACAGCAATGACCCTAAAACAGACCCCCGAGTCACACCACTAGTGACTTTCCTCTTCCTGGATGTTGCCCCAATACACAACTTGCTGATACCTATCAGATAGCCAGTCTCTGCTCCAGTGCACTAATCTAATATCCAACCCCATCTTCTCTAGTTTGACTATCAACTTATCATGCAGTAATCTATCAAAAGCCTTTGCAAAATCTAAGTATATTCCTGTGTATCCTTCTCCTCTGTCCAAGGAAGCACTCACTTTATTGTAATAAGTAAGTAGATTACTAAAAGATGACCTCCCTTTAGCAAATCCATGCTGTTCATCAAAGATAATGCCATTGTTTTCAACCCAATTCTGGATCCTAGTTCTCACTATCTTTTCCAACACCTTAAGCACAACATCTGACACACAGATAGGTATATAATTTAATGCTTTAGTTCTATCACCTCCTGTATGAAGTGGCATAATCTTGCACTCCTTTGGAACTGGACCCAGTGCAAGATTCATATTAAAACCATATGTCAAGGCAGATGCCAACTCCCTGGCACAATCCTTGAAAATACATGGTGATATGTTATCAAATCTGATAACCTTATTAACATCAAGTTTGCTCAATTCCCCCATATACCCCTTGCTCAAATCTGAGCAAGGGGGTATATGGGGAATTAAGTATTTCATTTAGTATCTGTTCATTAAGTATCTCCACTATATCTTCCACAGCAGTTGTTCTTATAATATTTTCTCCTATCAGTATCATCCTTCCATAATTATTCTTTTTTTTTTTTCTGGCTACATATTGAAAGAACTAACTAGGATTCTTTTTGGCTTCATTAGCTAACTGCCACTCATACTGAACTTTTGTTACCCTTACCATTCAAGTCAAGCCTCCTTGCCTGTTCTTTGTAATCCTCATAGAATTACCACTCCTCTGCTGCCTCCATAATGCCTCTTTCCTCTATATCACGTGCTTAATCTCTTCATTCATCCATTTCACACCTACCTTATTCAACCTTCTAACTCTTGGAATACATTTAGACATTGCTTCTACTGGACAGTTCTTGAATATCCTCCAAGGCTGCATTGATCTACTTTCCAGCTAACTCTTCATTCCATGCTACATCTGCAAGCTGTCTCCTGAGCGCCTCATAATCACCACCCTTGTAGGTCCACATATACCATTTTCTCACAGAGGTCCTCACACTGCCAGCAGCCACCCAGGTAACGAGGTCATGGTCATTCTCACCAGATGGAGAGTGATTTGATACTTCATTTGTAATTACATCCTCCGAGATGATCAAATCCAGAACCCTCAATCCTCGTGTGTCCTCTAGTACATACCATCTGACGTAATTGTCCCTCAAAAACTCAAAAAAAAAAACTAATTTTCTTTACTTCTAGTTGCTATCTCATCATCCCAGTCTATATTGCCATAATTAAAATCACTTTTATTATTTGCTTGGCTAAATTGATTATACATTTCATAGTAAATACCATCCTCATTACCAGGGCTGTTAATTTGAGAACTCTTCTCAAAAGAAAATCGTGCATACGTGCTCAACCTGACTTAACATTTGCCCCGAGGGAACAAGGATGCTACATTCAAAGACAACGTGAAGAAAAACCCTACAATGGAGACACAACATTTGGAATGTGCGGTCAAATATATGTCCCACAGAACCTTGCACATCCACTTCACTAACATCCGTGACCTCAACTCCCACCTTAATAGTGTTCACTACCATCTTCAGTCTGCCAAACCTCACCTACTCTTTTTAGCAGAAACTCAAATCTCACCTCCCCTCATCACTATTCATCTCAACCTTCCAAACCACACACTGTTTAACTCCTTCGACCCAAGGGTGGCATCTGCACATATCCGCTCTGACATACCTTGCCAGAGAGCACCTAGAATCGTTCAACTTTGACCTTCTTTGGTTGAAAATATCCCTTTGCCACTCAGTCAAATTCATTTGCTGTCTCTATCGCTCTCCTAATGCCACCAACCACTCTGAACTCTTCTTCAGTCCACTCTTCTAACAGTGAAATCATCCTCCTAGAAGATTTTAATGTTCATAACACCAATTTGCTTTCCTCCTCCAGTTACTACTCATTTCAGGCGGAGATGCTGAAACATTTGCCAGCACTAACGACCATACACAAATTGTTCCCATGCCAACCAGAATACCAGATAACCTGAAGCACTCCCCAAATACCTAGATTTCTTCCTTACCAATGACCCTTCCAAATACACAGTGAAAGTAGTGAGCACCTAGGTAATTCTGACCACAACCTAGTGCTCATCTCCTCCCCCCATTCAACAATGCTTACACAGCCACTCCCACACAATAGTAGTTTGGCATTATAACTGTGCCAAGTTGGACAGCCTCTGTGACTTCTGTGCTTCATTCCCATGGTTGGACTATTGTTTCCTGTCTTCCAATCCAAAGATATGCACCAAACTTATCACCAAAGTAATCCTCACTAGAATGGAAACATACATTCCCCACACTTCTCTGAACTGCCATCCCCTAGCTAATCCTTGGTTCTCCAAAAGATGTGCTATGGCTGTACAAATGAAAAATCAAGCATACCACAACTGGCTCAAATCAAGAATTCCATCCTCCTTCATTGCTTATACCAAAGCCCAAAATAGATGCAAGAAAACTATCAATGGTTCCAAAACAGAATTTGCATAGGCAAAAAAAGGAAACTTGCAGCCTGCTCAAATGGCAGCTGTGCCTTTTGTTCTGTTGTCAAAACATCGGGTTGTAACTTTTGCCCAACACTATTTCTACCTCTATCATACCCAGATATGGCTCTATTGCATCATCCCCCACAGAAAAAGCTAATCTCCTGGCCTCACACTTTGTCTCCAATGCACGCATAACTGGCAGTGGTAAATGCTTACCAATCATTTCAGCTGCCCAACATACAATGCCCCTATAACCTTTTGCCAGAAAGAGATCAGAAACCTATTGTCTAAATTAGACATGAAAAAGTCTCCTGTCCCTGATGACATTCCTCCAGTTGTCCTGAAGTTTGTGCACCAGAACTGATTCCTCTCCTATGCTGCCTATACATACTCTCTTACTCCACTGGTATCTGTCCCAAAGCCTGGAAATTGGCCTATATTCAACCCTTCCTAAGAAGGATGACAAATCTAACTACTGCTCTATCTTACTCACCTGAGTCCTATCTAAATTGATGGAGAAAGTCATCAGTTCTCAACTCCTACATTACCTTGAAGGCATCCAGCTATTCAGCGACCACCAGTACGGATTCCATTGCTGCCGATCAACAGGAGATCTACTTTCATATACAAGTGTACCTTAATGGAGAAAGAATTGAGGAAGTCAGCAAGTTCGAGTATCTAGGAGTCATTATTAATGTGAAGAATTGCTTTTCAGAAAACTGGACAAATGCCATGGAGAAATTTGGCAAATCTCAAGTATTTGCACTCGATATCTGTAATGTTTTTGACTGAGTCTGGCACAAAGGCTTACTAAGCAAACTTCTCTCATTTGGACTGTCTCAGGACTTCTGCAGCTGGATTGCAGCTTTCTGTCTGCATGCACACTATGTGTGATAGTAGACGGTTCCTTATCTTCTCACCATTCAACAAATGCCAGGGTTCCACAAGGTTCTGTTCTCTCACTAACCGTCTTCCTTCTATATATCAATGACCTACTTCAGTTGACCTCCAGCCCAATATACAGTTTAGCAGATGACAGCACATTGCACTCCTCCCTTTCGTATGATAAACTCTCTACACAACTCTCTTCAACCTACAGAACATCAACCACCACTGCTCTCAATTCTGATCTCCAAACCATCCTCCAATGAGGCTCAGATAACCTCGTCAATTTCAGTGCTAATAAACCCAGTTCTGTCTTATTTCTCACAAAAAAGAACCATTTTCTCCCAGTATTATTTTTGACAACACCCAAATTTCTAAACAAGATGAGATTTCTCTTCTCGGCATTACCCTGACATCAGGCCTCTCCTGGCATAAACACATTACAACCATTGCATCCTGAGCTTCCAAAAAACTAGGATTTCTCTTTTGCTCAAGATGTTACTTCACCTATAAACAGCTGTTAACCCTATACAAATTGCAAATCTGCCCAGCTATCGAATACTGCTCTCACATTTGGAGTGGGGGGGGGGGCTCCTAAAAGTGCCCTCAAAATGCTTGACTCAATACAGTGGAGAGCAATTAGATTAATGAATGACCCATCTCTTACCAGATCACTCTTTCCACTTTCACACAAACGTTTTCTCTCTGCAATTTATGTATTCTAAAATATTTCTGCAGCAAATGTTCATCTGAAATAACATCAATAATTCCTCCACTTAGTACTGAGCCCTTTGGAACATGTACAACTGCTGCCCAAAATCTTTTCACAGTACATCTTGAAACCCTCAGAACAAGTTTCTTTTCCTCCACCTTCATCACCAATACTGCTGTTGTACTGTGGAACAGTCTACTCCCCCCCCCCCCCCCCCCCCCCCCGATGTATTTCCCAAGGAATACAGTATATAGGCTTTTTAATTAAATGTAAACAAGTTTCTCTTTTCCAAACCCACCACCCATATATATATATATACGGTACTAATGTACTATAGGTTGATCAACCAAACTCTCGTGTATGGGCTCAACATTATAAAATATATATATATATATATATATATACAGGGTGTTCGGGATAAATTTGACAGTTTCGTAAGGAAAAAGAAAATCTTCTTTGTATCTATTAAATTTAATGAATTGACAAAAAAACATTACAGGCAGAGTTAATTACAATACTATCAACAAGATTTACTCAAAATAACCACCATTAGCATCGATCACAGCTTCAATTCTGCTTCGGAACCTCGAACAAGCTGATGCTACAGTCTCCCTGGGAAGGGCCGCAAAAACTGTTTTAATTTTATCCATTAACTGGGCTTTTGTATTACTGGAAGTGCAATTGGTGTCTTTTTCAACTGCGCCCCATACAAAATAATCCATGGGGTTAAGGTCTGGGGAGTTTGGAGGCCAAACATTTGGACTGGTGAAGTCGTAGAAATTTTCAGACAACCATTTTTGACTTTTCCCAGAGGTGTGGCAAGGGGCCGAATCCTGCTGCCATACATACGGCCTACCATTGGCTACCCTTGTTATCCAGGGCTTGACTACAGTTAGCAACTCCACGAACAAAGCCCGAATTCCAATGCCAGGGTTCTTCAACACCTGTTCCTGCAGATTTGCGAGGAATTCTGCTGTACGAACGCAATCAGATCGTCTGCTAGGGATCTTTCTTCTTGCTACATCCTCGTAGTCACCATTGCAAGTCTCTAGTTCATGCCTGATTGTTTTTACTGTATTCAGGGAGCATTGGGCAGCAGTCGTAATATCCTTATTTTGATGGCGGGCACGAATCATCATGATACAAGTTATTCTCTTCCATGATTCAGGTGGGTTCCAGCTATCCATCCTTTCTGACATCTTGTATATGAATGAAGAAGGGTCCAAACTTTTAAATGAAGAGAAGTGTGTGTTAATACATGTAACTTACGGAAAAATATAATTAATTATAAATATGTCAAATTTATTTCGAACACCCTGTATATACACACACTGCGCAAAACAATTAGAGGATATTTTTGTTTCTGTCAGATTATTATAAATACCTGCAAATATTTATAACTATTAGGTACATTATACATGAATGAATATTTCTTACAGATAGGGTGTAATTGATGAGATATTTTTTAAATAATCGATATTTATTACAAATTTAACAAATTATACATTTTAGCGTGAAATAATTTTAACAAGAATATCCTGTAATTGTTTTGAGCAATGTATATATATATATATATATATATATATAATATATATATACATTGCTGAATATATATATATATATATATATATATATATATATACATTGCTGAATATATATATATATATATATATATTATATATATATATATATATATATATATTAGGATAACCAAGCAATTTTATATGCTTGGTTATTTTAGCTCCTAATCCCAAGTATGCAAACAATTCAGTTTGCGCCTGAAACAAAGTTCAAGTCTAAAGATGGTACAACACCAGGGCAACTCATTGTAAAGGTGGTTAAAGCTTTGATCACTATTCTTAGTATTTTCCCATAATGTAAAGCACATCTCACTAGAAGATGTATACTGCAATGCATTATGGGTGGGGTCACTACCCAGACCGGTTTCGACCTTTTTTGAGGTCTCCTCAGTGAGTAGCTAGACCCTAAATAGTGACCCCACCCATAATGCATTGCAGTATACATCTTCTAGTGAGATGTGCTTTACATTATGGGAAAATACTAAGAATAGTGATCAAAGCTTTAACCACCTTTACAATGAGTTGCCCTGGTGTTGTACCATCTTTAGACTTGAACTTTGTTTCAGGCGCAAACTGAATTGTTTGCATACTTGGGATTAGGAGCTAAAATAACCAAGCATATAAAATTGCTTGGTTATCCTAATATACAATATACCCAAGTTAAAAATTTATTCCCATATATATATATAATATATATATACATTGCTGAATATATATATATATATATATATATATTCAAATGAATTTGAAATGATGGTACAACATGACCGAATTTCATGCCGGCTGGGGCATCGCCCGGTTAAACAAGCCCCCTCCCCCCGTTGTTTTCATCAGGGAACCAGGGCAAATAGTGAAAAGTCAGCTACTAGAATAAATCCTAAAACCCACACCAACTCAACATGACCAGACTTCAAGATTGGTACTATCAACATAAGAAGCCTGAATGGCAAAGAAATGGAGCTAGCTGAGGAATTGGAGAAGTACCAGATCGACATAATAGGGGTGACTGAAAAAAAAAAAAAAGGCAAAAACTGGTGAGATCTTTCTAAGCAATAAATATAAAATGTTATATTCAACACTAAATATGAGGCTAATCTTCTTGAACGGTAAGAAGTCTCAAGTAGAGTGATGTGGGCAAATATAAGAATGGGGAACTGGACAATGAGACTTATTTGTGCCTATGGTCCCACAGAAGGTTCTACTAGGTAGAAGTGGAGGAATTTTTTGAGGCTTTAGAGAAAGCGACTGATACAATGAAAAAGGAAAAGTTGGTCCTTGTTGGGGATCTAAATAGCAGAGTAGGAAATGATTGTCAGACTTACAAAATATTTTGGGAAAATTTGGAGAAAAGAGAAAAGCTAATAATAATGGCAAATACCTGTTGGATTTCTGCTCAGGACATGTACTGGTTATTACTAACACCATGTTCCAACATAAAAATGTGTACAAATTCACATGGCGAGAAGAGATAAGGAATAAAAAAGTCTCATTGACTATGTTATTGTTTACAGTGATGTTTTTCCCACTGGTGCATGACACCAGAGTGTGCAGAGGATTTGAAATTGGAAGTGATCACCATTTAGTCTTGAGCAGGATAAAATTGAATTTCATATTAAAAAGAAGAACATGTAAGAAAGTTTTAAAGTGAATAAAAGTTGAGCAGCACTCAGATGTGAACTGTGGACTAAAATACACAAATATTATTCAAGAAAAAATGAAAGAGTTTGAGAACAGGAACCAAACCTTGGAGATTCAGTGGCATGCCCTGAAGAAAACACTGACTGATTCAGCCACAGAGAGATGTGAAGAGGTTGTCTGCAAGGATAGAAAAATCAGAACTCCATGGTGAACACAGGAAGTTAAAGAGCCAGTGAAGGAAAAGAAGAAAGCATATCAAAAGCTCCTGGCAAATAAGTCAGCTTGCTCTTAGAGAATACAGAGACAAATGTAAGAAAGCTAAACACAGTGTAAAACTAGCTAAACAAAAGTCATTGGAGGACTTTGACAAGAACATTGAAAATAAATATCAGGAAGGTGGGAAGATATTCTGGAGATTGTTGAAGAAGCTCAGAAATGGAGAAAAGAGTGCTGTAAATGGAATTAGAGATGATAAAGGTGACATGAAAACAGGAGAAAAAGATATCCTTGAAGTATGGAGTAATTACTTCGAAAAATTGCTAAATGAAACAAACAGTGATGGCAGCACAGTGGTAAAAAACACTCAACAGGCATGCAGTCAGGAATACATGTCCATTACTTGAAGTAGAAAAAGCCATCAAAAGCCTGAAATGTGGAAAGGCAGCAGGAGTAGATGATATTCGACCAGAAATGCTCAAGTATGGAGGTAGTATAAAAGTCTTACGATGGCTGCACTGCATAGTTCAGAAGGCTTGGACACAAAGGGACGAATTCCAGATGATTAGAGTAGAGCTCTCATAGTACCCATATATAAAAAGGGAAATAAAACTGATTGTGAGAATTACACAGGTATTTCATTACTGTTCCTGGTAAGATATATGCAAGTATACATGAGAAACGGTTGAGAAGGATTGTGGAATAGAAGCTTGGTGACGAACAAGTTGGATACAGGCCAAATAGAGGCTGTCAGTATCAGATTTTCACTTTATGACAAATAGTTGAGAAATCATGGAATATAACAAAGATCTGTATTTAAGTTTTATAGACTTGGAAATAGCATATGACAAGGTGCCAAGAGAGAAGCTCTTCAAAATGCTACAGTTGTATGATGTCAATGAGGCATTGTATAAAGTAATACTTAGCCTGTATTTGAGTTGTAAGTCGGCAGTTAGAATTGAAGGATGTACAGGAAGATGGTTTAATGTTAAATCTGGTGTGAGATAAGGATGTACATTATCCCCTCTGTTATTCATTATCTATATGGATCACATTATGAAGGAAAGTGGTATTAAACATGATATCAGAATTGGAGATGTTAATGTCAGCTCTTTGCTTTATGCGGACGATGTTATACTTCTAAATAAATCCGCTACAAGTTTGCAAGATTCCCTGACTAAATTGAATAACTGTTGTAATAGATATGGTATGAAGGTCAGCATTAAAAAGACAAAGACAATGAAAGTAGGTAGAATTGTTGAAAATGTCAACTGTGTTGTGATCGTGTTACCTGTGGAACAAGTAAAACATTTCAACCACTTATGCACGATTTTTATTGAAGATGGTAAATTGAATATAGTAATTGACAACAGAATCAGCAAAGGTGCTATAGTAGGCAGTCAATTGAATAAATTCATATGGAATAAGAGGGAAATTAGTCGGAACACTAAATCAGCTGTATACAAGACAGTGTTCAAACCAGTTTTAACTTATGGATCTGAGAGCTGGGTCAGAAGTAATATACTTGACCAAAGACTCGAGACCACAGATATGAGAGTCCTGAGAAAGATTAAAGGCGTGAACAGATGGTATCAATGGCAATATTGTATTAAAATCGAAGATATTAGGAAAGAACTTGACATTGTCAGCATCCAGGAATGCATTAGCAGAGCTAATCTCAGGTGGTGTGGTCACTTAATCAGAATGGGCGAGGAAAGATTAGCAAAACAAGTGTTCTCTGCCAGGTTGGCAGGAAAACGACGCAGAGGAAGACCAAGATTTAGGTGGTTTGATATGGTACAAAGTGCCTTAGACGATAGAAATATAAGATCTGATAATGTTGTAGTCTTGACAAGTATCAGACTGATTTGGAGGAAAATTGTAGATAGGAAGTTAGTAATGATGTAAATTTTTCATGTAGTACTATCCTATCCTGTACACCCCTTGCGGGTACATGTCAGGAATTTGATGATGATGGAATAAGAGAGAAATTAGTCAAAACACTAAATTAGACAATTTGGTGTTTTGTACTATACAAGTAATATACAAGACAGTGTACCAATTTTATATTATGGATTTGAAAGCTGGGTTAGAAGTAAAATACTTGACCAAAGACTAAAGACCGCAGATATGAGAGTCTTGAGAAAGATTAGGGGCATCAACAGATGGCATCAATGGCAATATCATGTTAAAAACGAGGATATTATTATTATTAGTAGTATTATTATTATTTCGGGCTACTCCAGGGAGTCCTTACACTCATCGAGGGAGGCTCTAACTGTCATGTCCACACAACTATTCGATATTCTCACAGTATCTATCATACCTTGCCTTGAACTCGCTCACTGTCATAGCACCCACAACAGACTCTGGCAGCTTATTCCACTCATTTACCACTCTAAAAGTAAAGAACCCAGCTCTAACACTCCTACTAACCACACTCTTGCCCAGCTTCCATAGGTGTCCCCTAGTTCTCCCACCACCAGTCCTGATCTCAAAAATATCCTCTGAATTAATCCTATAGAATCCTTTTAGCAATTTGATTGTCTCAATCATATCTCCCCTTTTCTGCCTATCAACTAGTTTCTGCGACCCACAAATTTTCAACCTGTTCTCATATTGTTCATTTCATAGACCTGCTATCATCTTTGTCACTCGCCTCTGGATCCTCTCCACCTCCTCCCCATCAAGAAGGAACCGAGGTGACCAAATCTGGGCACAGTAGTCGAGATGAGGTCTTATCAGGGCTCAGTACAGAGGTACAATAACTTGCTTGTCTCTGCTCGTCAAGGTATTTTTCAACAACCAAGTGAGTTGATGTGATTTAGCTACTTTTGCAATATGCCCCCTAAACTTCATCTCCCTATCCACCAACACTCCCAAGTCCCTGGCCTCATCAGTCTCTTGGAGTACAGTTCCACCAATGTGGTATACTGCTGCCAGTCTTTTCACCCCAAAATGCATAACCTTACATTTTGTCACATTAAATTGACATCCATTCTCCTCAGCCCAGAACTCCACATGGTATGTATGTATGCCTCCAATTGTCTAAAAATGTGGCAGACATGGGACGGGAATATGTATGTATGCATGAAATGTAAGCAGTGCGAGCTGCAGGGAGACAAGTATCTCGATCTCTGGATTTAGCAACAACATAAATAGGGCTGAAATGAGTGAAACTTAGTTTGTGCACACCAGTAGTGTGTTGGAGGATAGAGAGAATATTAAAGACATATGAGTGGATTTAACCTTGGTCATTGTAGCTGACAGAGATGTTTTATCGACGGCCATGATTGTGTGCGAGTGTAATTGGAAATCAAGATGTGTGGAGAGAGAAATGGAACTTCTGAGAATGAAGATTGAAGGAATGAAGATGAAGTTCAAGGAGGATGAATGAAGATATTAGTAGGATGGAGAGGTTGGCTAGTGTGAGAAGAACAAAAGTAGATGTAAGAGAATGGCAGCAGAGAGCAAGTGAGAGAGGATTCAGTACTGTACCATTAATGTTCAATCTTTATGCTAATGATATTGTCACAATACCACAGGGAGATGTTCAGTTGTCTGATGATGTGAAGTTTGAGAGGGTTATTAGTAACAGTGTGATGTTTGACTCTTCGCAATGATTTGAATAGGCTGGAAAGGTGGAAAATCATATGGAGATGTTAGCTTAATGCAACTAAATGTAAGGTTTTAAAATTTGGGATCCACAGATGGGATACTTTATACTCACTTGTTGGGGTTATACTAAATGGAGGAAGCAAGTGATCTTAGAGTGATCGTGGACAGAGATTTGAAGTTCCGAGGACATATTGGAAAGGTTGTGAAAAGACATGTCAGAGAATTGCTCCAGTGTTGAGGAGGACATGACCACAAGAGATAAAAGTGTGGTGGTCCTATGGTATAATGCTTTGATCTGACCACATCTGGTCACTTGTTTTGAAGGGAATGAAGTAACCTTGGAGAGGGTGCAGAGCCAGATAACAAAAGTGATATCAGGACTATACATTGTGAAATGTATGGTCCTGACATCACTGATATAATGATTATGAAAACAGGCCGAGGGCATGCAGGCTGCAGAGTTTGGTGGATAGAAGACAAAGGGGCAATATGATTGAGACATTTAAGCTATTGAAGGGTTATTATCATGTTAACACTAAGGAGTATTTGGTAGAATGAGGGAAAGGAGCAAGTACAAGAGGCTATCCGTGAAAGTTGCAAAAGGTAGTGGTGAGTAAAAGGGTAAGTAAAAGGGTGGGAGCATGGAATGTATTGCTTGAGAGGGTGGTGAACATGTGGACAGTGGATAAGTTCAAGGAGTGATACAAGAGATTTTGTGTTGACCTCCCATGACCTCCATGGAGTCAGAAGACTCCATGGAGGTCAGGATAATAATAATAATAATGTATTGTTTTTTCAAGTCATTTGAGATTGCTAATTTGTAGGTTTGTGTGGCTTGATATCAAGTAATGAGATTCATCTACCACTTATATGACATTTAGCCACATGGCCCAAGGCTCAAACTCATAGACTGCTAGTTTGGAGTGATGTTATCTACTGGACTAACCAGGCTGGCATATGACTACTTTCATGTATAGTTGCTTCTCTGCCTAAATATAGATAATTAAATTATGACTTATAGAATTTAGATTGATAATTGTTGTGTATTTTGAATTGTATTATATTTATGTTGTGTATAGCAATCCCTCGATTAATGTGCCTATTGCATTCTTTCAAACAGGCGCATTAATCGAAAACACACTAATCGAATACAATAACCTATGGGAAAATGTATAATTCGTTCCTCAGATTTCTTTTTTGACCCTTAATTTTTTTTTTAATAAAAGAATTAGGGTATGTCTCAGGGCCTAGCTAAAAGAAAACCATGAAGCTGAAAGACAATAAAACATATTCAGAATATAAATTTATTATTCTGCATCTTAACAAAGAATTGAGCTAACGTAGTTTGGCGGGCATTCTGTTTCTTTTTTTCATACAACTGATGGTATGGCTCTATTGCCTCTTCTGCAAATTTTACTGGTTCTCTTTTCACCAAGGTCAGTCTCTAAGCATTGCTGCTTTAAAACTTCGATTGTACGAAAACTATTTTCAAATTGTTTCTGTGAAACATCTTTGGGCTTGTCAATGATTAAATTTTCTTCATATTCTTCAGGATCTTCCTGCTGTGCATCTAAATTTAGCAGGTCGGAATCACTCACCTTCTCAGAATGAGATTTAATTAACTTAGATTCATTTGAAAAGCCTCTAAAATCATTTGCACAATGTGGAAGAATGCGCTTCCAAATGACTCGCATATTGCTAGCAGTAATTTCATTTGACTTTGCGACTTTATAACCAGGCTGAGATTTCTTTGATTTGGCTAGAAAATTTTTGGAAGGCATTTGCTTCCAAAAAAAAAAGGCCGGTTTCATCGACATTAAATATTGATTGATCACAATAGTCCCCCTCTTACACAGTTTTCTTCAAAATCTCTGGATATCTCCTTATCTGCACTTGCAGCTTTGCCTGTGATTAGAACATTATATAGGCTATTTCTCTTTTTGAAATGCTCAAATCACCCAGCACTAGTATGGAATTCTTTTTCTTTTCCATCATTGATAGCTCTTTCTTTTAAGGTTACAAAGAGGTGTAATGTTTTTGATTTAATAATACCAGTGTTTAGCAGGATCCATTTTTGGTTACAATCTTCGATCCATGTAAAAAGAAGTCTCTGTAATTCAATCATTATAATACTTTGATTTCAAGTGCATGCATGATGAACTTGAAGCAGCCTTACCTTTCTCTTTGTATTCAGCAGTTGATTCACCCATTTTTGTGTTATCATTCCAAGTTTTTCTTCCAATCAAGTTACTTTTCGAATCATTTTCACACTTCTAATTTTTGCTCACTAATTCTTTTACTCATGATTAAAGATTAGGAAAATAATTTAAAATAAAAAAGTAAGGAAAACAATTGCACGAGATATGATCAACAAAATATTATGTAAAGCAGATGACATAAATTTTGGCAGTAAATTTGGAACATAGTGTACATGGAAATAGTATAGTATGCCATTAAAAAATAACTTTGTAAAATGTTTCAAATCAGTAACTAAATTATTTCATCCTAGTGAGTGATTTTTTTTAAATAGTTAGCCATAAAAAATATATCGATCGAAAATTTTTAAAATCTGTAACATATATTTTTAAGATGTATATAGGCGCACTAATCGAATTTTAGAGATTCACTAATCAAATTTGGGTATCGAAAAAAATGACGCACTAATCAGGGATGCATTAATCGAGGGATTGCTGTATTTTAAAATATGTTAAGTTTCTTAGTATAATTTTTTATTACTTCCTATATTAAGAGATGAATGAAACTGCTTCCTTTTTAGGCATCAGCCAATGTTTCTTGCATTTGAGTAAATACTCTTTCAGTAATGACAAAAATAAAATTTTTGTTTTAGTGATTTTTTTTTTCATTTATTTAAATATTTTAGGAACATATGATAGCAAGTGAGGTTGCTATATTGAGGAAGGTCAAGCATTCAAATATTGTTCAGCTGCTTGGAGAATTTGATTATGAAAATGAGCTTTATCTAGTAATGGAACTTGTGAAGGTATGTTTTTTTATTGGATTACAAGCATAGTGCCTATTCAGTAAGTTATTGGTTTGATAAAAAAAAAAAAAAAAAGTTGGCTTTTGTCAGTATTCCAGGAATGAAAAAAAAAGTGCACATTAAAACTGGTTCATTGCAAGGTAATAGAAAAAATTATCTTGTTCAATTTAAGAGTATAGACAGATAGGGGAGGAATTATATATGGGGATATAATTTTTGAGATATGTGCAAGAGTAATCAGCTCGATGTTAATGAAGTCAGTGGGACATATAATTGCTTGTTTTTAGGAAATGTAGAAAGCAGACTATTTCTTTGATTTTCTCATCAATTAAGCACTCATCAACAAAGAAGGTTAAAAATGGAGTTGGAGGAAAATAAAGTAGTATAATAAAAGAGTAGTGCCAAAATAAAAGCTTCAAATTGCAAACTGGTTTAGATTCTGTTATATTTCTTTAAGATGTTAGAGAGCCTGTTAGGACTGGGATACAATATTGGTTTGCTGAATATAGGATGTTTTTTATGGAGATCTGCTTAGGCTTGATTATAAAACATTGTTTTAGCAAGTTTCATTTAATAATTTAATACTTTTATTTAATAATAGTAACAATATGTGCTTGCATACAACGTTTGTACATTTTATTAAGAGATATGTCAGATTGCCACATTGTGAGGAAGTATTATAGTGAAGCAAAATATGGATGGGTAATATGTTTGGGATACTGCTTTGTGAGAAAGCAGTATCCCCAAAAGGAAAAAAAATGTCTTGCTGAAGAGTTCTGCATTTTTGCCATTACATTGTAATCACAGTTAATGATTTGAAGAAGTTATGCAGTTATTTGCAGAAGATGGGAAGTTCTGGAGAGTTATAATTATTCTGATGTTGCATTTTTTAGGAAGATTTGAATGCACTGGAAGTGTGGACAGATAATTGGGGGATTTCAGTTATATAATGTATGTATTGCACTTTGAAATACATGTAACCCTCATATAACGCGGATGTTAGGTTCCATAGAAATGCTGCATTATGTAAATTGCGTTATGCGAAACTCAGATCACATAGAAAAAGTAAGGTTATAAAAAAAATCGTTTTAAAAAAATTGATTACGAAATCGTTTTTTTTAAAAGATTATATATAAAAAATGACATATCCAACAAAAAAATATTTTTATTTAATTCAGGTAATTCATGTAAGTTAAGAAAGCAAACTATGAAACAAATACATAGTATAAAATTATAAATTGTACGTAAACTTCATTGCATATATTGCATAAATGTTTTAGGAAAAATAAAATAGTGTTCAAATTAAGTGGATATTGAATCCAACATTATTTCAGTAAAATAAAGCGTATATTTTAATCGTCATCACTCTCTTCAAAGATGTTCTTTATATTTATCATAAGTGGCCGGATGTTGTCATCACTTGAAAGTTCTTGAACATCATTTGTATAATTCTCATTGCATACTTCAGCTGGTTTAGTTATCAAGAAGTCAGTAATAAGACCTTACTTACCACTATGCTGCAATTTTTTATAAAGTTCATAATACGGAGCTAAACAAATATCCAATTTTCTCGTGAATTTTCCAGAGCGCTCCTTTGAGAGATCATCTATACAATAACTTTCTTGCCAAGTTCAATCCTGCTAATTTCTTTAAACTGAATTGTTTAACGGATTCATCGCAATCAGAATCTTCGGCAGAACTTTCCCTGCCATTTGTTTTGACGTCATCTGTTAATTGTACCAGTTCCTCCTAATTTAAATCTGTTTTTCCATCAATTAATTTACTAATTTCATTTTTAACAATATCGCAAAAGTGCTGTAAGTGGGCATTACTATGAAAATAATTTTTTTACATAAAAAAAAGCATTACATATTGTATGTAACTCACCAGAAAATAAAGTGCTCAGCTTCAGATTAACACACTTATGATTTTAATGCGCTTTCCTGGCTGAAAATGAAGACAATTTTCAACAATAAATACTTTATACGGTAAACAGTTGATGTACATGTGTGCTAAAGGGCATTTCACCTAATATAAATTCGCTACAATAACTACATGTTTGTTTTCCAAATTTTAATCTTTGTTTTCCAAATTTTAAAACCTTACATCTTGCAACATTGAACTCACATCCCCATTTCTGTTCCAATCACTCAATTTATTCAAGTCTTCTTGTAAGGCCAAAACATCTTCTCTACTCTTTATGGTTCGTGCCAACTTCGCATCATATGCAGATAACTGAATATCTCCATCCAAATCTTCACCAATATCATTAACATACAAGTTAAACAATAATGTCTTTAAAACAGACCCCCTGAGGCACTCCACTAGTGACTTTCCTTTTCCTGGATATTGCTCCCCCATACACAACTTGTTGATACCTATCAGATAGCCAGTCTCCAATCCAGTGCACTATAGTCTAATTTCCAACCCCATCTGCTCTCATTTGACTGTCAACTTATCATGAGGTACTCTATCAAAAGCCTTTGTGAAATCCAAGTATATTACTGTGTATCCTTCTCCTCTGTCCAAGAAAGCAGTCACTTTATTTTAATAAGTAAGTAGATTACTAAAACATGACCTCCCTTTAGTAAATCCATGCAGTCTATCAAAGATAATACCATTGTTTTCAACCCAATTCTGGATCCTAGTTCATACAAGCTTCTTCAACAACTTAACCGCAATCCCTGACACACAGATAGGTGTATAGTTTGTGCTTGAGTTCGATCACCTCCCTTATGAAGTGGCACAATCTTGCCCTCCTTCCGCTCCTTAGGAATTTGACTGAGTGCAAGACTCGTATTAAAAAAAGAAGTCAAGGCAAGCATCAATTCCCTGGCACATTCCTTCAGAATATGTGGTGATATATTATCAAGTCCCACAGCCTTATAAACATCTAGTTTGCTCAACTCCCCCATACATCTCTTGCTCACTTACAGTCAGTCTCTCCTCCCCATCATCAACTGCTCTCAATCTCTCCATGAAGTCACATTCACAAGATTGAAAGACCTTTATGAACTGCTCATTAAGTATCTCTACCACACATTCTGCAACAGCTGTCTTTATACCATTTTCTCCAATCAATGTCATCCTTCCATAATCATTCTTTCTTTTGCTGGCTAAATATCAAAAGAACTCCTTAGGATTCTTTTTAGCTTCATTAGCTAACTGCTGTTCATACCTCTCTTTAGCTACCCTCACCAACCAAGTCATCCTCCTTGCCTGGTCTTTGTAGACCTCATGGAATTGGTTATTTCCACTTCTCTTATGGTGCCTCCACAATGCCCTTTTTCTCTTTATTGCATGCTTAATCTCTTTATTCATCCATCTCACACACCTACCTTATTTAACCTTCTCACCCTTGGAATACATTTAGATAGTTTTTGAAAATCCCCCAAGCTGCATTGATCTCTTTTCCAGCTAACTCCTCATTACATGCTACACCTGCAAGCTGGCTCCTGAGCTCTTCATAATCACCTCCCCCCCTCTTGTAGTTCCACATATACCCTTTTCTCACAGAGATCCTCACACTGCTGGCAACTACCCAGGTAATCGTCTCATGGTCACTCTCACCAATTGGTGGATGATTTGACACCTAATTTATAATTACATTCTCTGATGAGATGACCAATCCAAGACCCTCAATCCTCGCGTGTCCTCTGTTATATACTGTCTGAGGTAGTTATCCCTCAAAAACTCAAGGAACTCATTTTCTTTACTTCCAGTTGCTACCTCATCATTCCAGTCTATATTGCCATAATTAAAATCACCCATAATGATCACCTTTTTCTTATTTGCTTAGCTAATTTGATGATACATTTCATTATCACGACCATCCACGTTACGTGGTCTATAACAACCTCCAGCCAAGTATTTGATTCCATTCACCTCTATCTCACACTATACTGCCTCAAAACCACTGGCACTATTTCCCTCTTGCATCTCTACTTTGTATGGACATAACTCTTTCTTTATCATCAATAGCACTCCCCCCTCCCTTTTTACCCCTTCTATCCTCACGAAGCACATCATAGCATCCATCTCTATTCCTGTCAGGATGTCGTCCTCTTTCAACCATGTCTCACTTATTCCGACAATCTTTGGGTGAACAGATGCAATTAGTGCAACCACTTCATCTGCCTTGTTTCTTATAATTCTAGCATTTGTATACAAACACAACAGCTCATTTCTGGATCTACAGTTAGTTCTACCGATACCACTCACTCGATGTGATCTCTCCATGCTCGACTGGGGCCATTTCCCTTTCTGCTTATTCATTTTAGAGCCCACTTCAATTCCAACCATTTCCCTCTGATCCCAGGTCATTCCTTTCCTGTCTACACATTCTCTCACCTCCCCTTGGAGCATCCCCCTTTCTCACGCTGTGTACCCCTGTCCTCCCTGAGCCTCCCCGTTTCCCTGCTCTTCTTGCACACCCATTCTCGCATTTTCTATACTCATACCACTCACTTCTCCATTCATTTCCACTTCTTCAATCTCTCCTGTCTTACTCTCCTGCTCTTCCACATCACTCCCCTCTCAATCTGATTCATTCTCTCTATTCACTTCTCTACCTTCCAGCAGCAGTCTCTCCAAGTGACTCACACCATAACCACTCAAATGCAGTCCATCGCTCCCATTCAGTTCACTTCGCCCTTCAAACTCATTCCACACATTTCAGTCAGCATATCATTCATAATCCTTGCTCTCTGCCTCATCTCACCACAGTCATACCTAGGCAACATGCTTACTACCCTTCCAATGCAAAATAGATCATTATTTTAGTAAAACCACTCAAGAGCACCAATGTGTGACTTGCTATTTTTTAATATTCCAAAGGTAAGAAATTGGTTTATATAAATATTTTGAAATTTCCAGAGGATTGATCTGTTCTGCATTGATACCTTTTCACAATTGTTTTTTGAACGTTGTACCTCTTATATCTAATTTGTTTTAGTTTCATAGCTGCTACTGTCTTCATTCTCATTAACCTCCTCAATAACATTGTTAGCAGATCTAACCTTGTTCTTGTCTGCGATGCTTTTTTTTAGCATTACATTTCTTGCCCTTTTTTGGCTCCATTTCAAACGTATACAAAATTTTGAAATATCTAATAAAAATATGTGATAAAATACTAAATACACTAAAAACACTAAAATCTACACTAGTTACACTAGTATACTAAAAAATAAAAATCTACACTAGTATACTAAAAAACACTTATTTTCTGAGGGAAAACACAATAAAAACAGGCAAAAATCACCAATTTCACAGGAGCACCAAATTCGCCGACCAACCACAGTGTATCCTCGAACCAGGAGTTTGAGGAAAGCACCACTGCCCAGACTGGTTTCAACCTTTATTGACGTCTCACCATTGGAAGCCAGACCCAGAAGTGATACCAAGGTTGAAATAATGCAGAAGTCATATTTTCATATACAAGTAGTCAAAACGTGACACACCTTATTACTAAAATATTCTATTCCACTTGGTTATGCTATAAATTAAAGATGCCAAGAAGTTATATACTCGTTTCATCTTTATTCAAGTGTAAGCAAAAAATGTTTGCACATGAAATCACTTCATGACTGGGCTACATGTATAAACACTAATGACTTCACATCAATTGCCTTATTATCCCTATGTATAAGGTGTGACACCTTTTGACTGCTTCTATATGGAAATATGACTTCTGTATTACTTCAACCTTGATATCACTTCTAGGTCTGGCTTCCACTGATGAGACCTCAATAAAGGTCAAAACCGGTCTGGGTAGTGGCCCTTCCCATAATGCTTAGCATTATACATGTCTGCAAGGATATGTGCATTGCATAATGGGATACTAAGGCAACTGGTGTGAAATCATTAGCCTCGAGATACATGTCTCAGTTGTGAAGTGACTTCACACACAAACTTTGTTTGCTTAGAGATGAAACCTTCCCATAATGCTTAGCATTATACATGTCTGCAAGGACATGTGCATTGCATTGCATTATGGGATACTAAGGCAACTGGTGTGAAGTCATTAGCCTCTATATACATGTTCCAGTCGGAAAGTGACTTCATGCACAAACTTTGTTTGCTTACATTTGGATAAAGAACGAAACCAAGAATATAACTTCTTTGTATCTTTAATTTATAGAATAACCAAGTGGAAAAACTTTCAACAAGTGTCAAAACATACAATAGGAATATTGCAATATGAAGGGAAAAGTGTCTATCAAAACAATTGATATATTTAGTGTAATTAGAGACGACTGAATTATACGACTCTGTTTGATGAAAAATATCCTTTTCCCCATGCCAAGAAGTTGTATTCTTGGTTTCATCCTTTATCAAAATGTAAGCAAACAAAGTTTGCTGGGCTACTTGTATATAGAGGCCAGCTGGCCTGGTTGGCTGAGTGATTAGTGTATCTGCTCTCTAGCCAAAAGGCTGCAGGTTTGAATCCTGCCATGGTCATGGATGTTTGTGATTTCTCTACTAACTCTGTATGGAAAGGGCATCTGTGACTCTGCCACTTCTTTTAGCAGAAGGCTTCACTCCCAAAATCTCGTGAAGTACGGGAGTGACCATATAGCATCTGTGGACATTAAATGTGAATTTGTGTGCATGCATGTGTGTGAAATTTCCCCCCAGCACCATACTGCACAGACCAAGCCAAACAAAATGAAAATTTTATTGTAGCACTAAATTAAGTACAATGTTATAACACTATATCAAAGTAATTGATAAGGAAAATTTCTTAATTCATATATATTTCTTCACTAAGTGCAGAAATAAATGGATTTATATTAATGCTCTGCAAACTTTCAAAAAGCAAATACTGGTTTTTTTTTACCTTAATTTTTATGAAATAAGATAAGATTATAACATTATATTTGAGATTTTCTATATGAATAAG
Organism: Typopeltis vanoorti; assembly: GCF_054136105.1. Classification (NCBI taxonomy): domain Eukaryota; kingdom Metazoa; phylum Arthropoda; class Arachnida; order Uropygi; family Thelyphonidae; genus Typopeltis; species Typopeltis vanoorti. The sequence continues at coordinate 88,180,427 of NC_143561.1, read as the reverse complement.
ATGGCTCACAAATACTACTTTTAGAAATAAAAGTTTATGAAATCGAAACTTTCTGGCATGCCATATACAGGGTGTTCGGGATAAATTTGACATATTTATAATTAATTATATTTTTCCGTAAGTTACATGTATTAACACACACTTCTCTTCATTTAAAAGTTTGGACCCTTCTTCATTCATATACAAGATGTCAGAAAGGATGGATAGCTGGAACCCACCTGAATCATGGAAGAGAATAACTTGTATCATGATGATTCGTGCCCGCCATCAAAATAAGGATATTACGACTGCTGCCCAATGCTCCCTGAATACAGTAAAAACAATCAGGCATGAACTAGAGACTTGCAATGGTGACTACGAGGATGTAGCAAGAAGAAAGATCCCTAGCAGACGATCTGATTGCGTTCGTACAGCAGAATTCCTCGCAAATCTGCAGGAACAGGTGTTGAAGAACCCTGGCATTGGAATTCGGGCTTTGTTCGTGGAGTTGCTAACTGTAGTCAAGCCCTGGATAACAAGGGTAGCCAATGGTAGGCCGTATGTATGGCAGCAGGATTCGGCCCCTTGCCACACCTCTGGGAAAAGTCAAAAATGGTTGTCTGAAAATTTCTACGACTTCACCAGTCCAAATGTTTGGCCTCCAAACTCCCCAGACCTTAACCCCATGGATTATTTTGTATGGGGCGCAGTTGAAAAAGACACCAATCGCACTTCCAGTAATACAAAAGCCCAGTTAATGGATAAAATTAAAACAGTTTTTGCGGCCCTTCCCAGGGAGACAGTAGCATCAGCTTGTTCGAGGTTCCGAAGCAGAATTGAAGCTGTGATCGATGCTAATGGTGGTTATTTTGAGTAAATCTTGTTGATAGTATTGTAATTAACTCTGCCTGTAATGTTTTTTTGTCAATTCATTAAATTTAATAGATACAAAGAAGATTTTCTTTTTCCTTACGAAACTGTCAAATTTATCCCGAACACCCTGTACATATTTGACAGTTTGTAAAAATGTGCCTGCCAGGTGAAGAATGGCATGTTATTTTGTCAAGAGAGTTCCACCTGACTCACAACTCTTATGAGACACAGCCTGGAGTGAATGTATTAACTTTACGAGTTATTGCTGCTACAATGTTAAATTAATCACGAAATGTTTGACGTTATAATGCAAGCACTCAACTGCTAACATAAGCATGTGGCTACACAGTCATCAGACTTATCAAGTCAGAATGGTTTATTCAAACAAGGACCTATATTTAAAAAAAAAATAGTCAACAATAAAATTATTACAATTATAAAATTATAATTACAATTAAATACAATAATATTTATTTACAATAAAATTATTAATTAAATTATAAAATCTGTGGTGAATGCAGATTCATGGAATGAATTTGAAAGACAGTTTGATGGACCTTGTGTATAACAGTATTTGCTTTCTGTGATGAGTTTTTTTTTTAGAAAATAAGGGGATAAACATCCTTTGTTGTTGTTTTATAGCCAATAAGCGAAACTAAAGATCGATAACTACGATCTATAAGTTTCATGCCGAAAAACTATCGGTGAAGGCAATTCGAAGTAAAGGTGGAGCAAGCTCCCTCACTATTCTTGATATTTTCTCATAATGTAAAACACATATAAATAAAAAGCCAAATGGCTAGTTTTCTAGCATTTGGCTTTATATCTTAACTAAAATATAATTACACCTTTATGGCATTCGTATAGTGAAGGTATGTAAGTTCTTTTCACTAAGCTTTGATATCTTCCAGGTCTACCTACTCACTGATGAGACCTCAAAAAAGGTTGAAACCGGTCAGGGTAGTGACCTCTCCTCATAATGTAATGACAGTATTATATCTCCTAGGAGCTGTGTTTTACATTATGAGAAAATATCAAGAATAATGAGGGAGCTTGCTCCACCTTTACTTCGAATTGCCTTCGCCGATAGTTTTTCGGCATGAAACTTATAGATCGTAGTTATCGATCTTTAGTTTCGCTTACTGGCTATAAAACAACAAAGGATGTTTATCCCCTTATTTTCTATATTAAGGTGCCAGATAAATCAGTTAAGATAAAAAGCCATTTGGCTTTTTATCTTAACCGACTTTTTTTTTTTTTTTTTTTTTTTAACCTCATGCAGTTCTGGTGTGAATAATAATAATAATTACAATATGCATTAAAATGTTTTTGATTTACAGAATACCAGTAGAAAACACCGAATTATAAATTTTTAAAGGTTTTTTGCTTCTTTACTAGTAAATTGGTAAACTGGTTTACAGGCATTACAATCCCTATATCCAAGTAGCACACTGAACTGGGAGAATATTAAGAACGGAGACAAGAGGATTTGTTTCAGACAGTTTATATAAGCGTTTATTACTGGAATATGTACTAGTTGTCTTCGAAAATTAATTTTTCTGAGACACTTCTGAAAAAAAAAGTGAGTCTTGTGACTTATGGATTAATAGCATACATAAATGGATAGCACTAGAAAGGAAGCCCAATAAGTGCTCTATTTCAGTTTAAACACACGCACACACACACACACACCTAAATGAAAATTTTTTCATGTCTCAAAGATACACAAGTGATATAATAATTAAATTCAGAAACAAGTGAAGGAGTTAAACAAACTGAACTGTAAAGTAGCACAAATGAAGAAGAGCCCAATTTTCCAGATACATTCAGGTACCAAATATAAAACATTGTCAGTTTGTTTTACATTCAGTTTGTAAAACTGATGAAAGAGGATTTGTAATTATACTTTCCATTCTGAGATTACCTGAGGTAAAACAGTATTCATACTCAGTGTGATAGATATACATATGCATAGTTTTATGGATGTTAAAAATTTACATTTCAAAAAATGCCTTAATAAAGAACTCATTTTAAAGAGCAGTTATTCTCTATAGAATTTTGCTGTGAGAAATATGACATTATGTCTAGCAGATGATAGTTACATGCTAATAATATTCATTTGTTTGTAAAACAATTCAGTAATAGTGTGAGTCAGTGTATAAATGAATAATCCTCTATGATTCTAAAAAGATTGATCTCAGAGATATTAATTTTTGTAATCAGAAGGCTGTGGATTCAGAATAGTCTTGTTTATAAATTTGAATGTTTATCTTGTGTATACTTTGTTTGGTCTTATATATTTTATATTTTATTTGATCTCGAGTCACTCATTTCCTGGATTCTGAAATGATTAACTTCAAAGTCATTGCACTCAGATATGGAGTCTTGTGATTTTTCATTATCACTCAATATACTGTATATACATTGTTAACACAGGATCACATCAGATGTGCTCATAGTACACTTTATCCACTATGTCCAGATTTTCTTACCTGATTTTCAGAGTGATGGAAGACTGGAAAGAGATCAAAAAGTAATTAAGATAATAACAGGTCTTTTAGTTCCCACAGTCCACCTTCAGTGGATGCAAGAACATAATCTTGTATGGCTTGGAAGATAGGAGAAAAAGATTTAATACGATCATAATATATAAGTTGATGGTTATTTTATCAAATTACTAAAGAGCAGATTATTCATAGAATACAAGGAAAGGAATAGAGAATGAGATGATACTTGCTGGTCACTAGGTGGTGAGTATAAAACAATGGTCATCATATGGGCTTAAGCACATATATATATATATATATATATATAGATTTTATATTTATTATGTGATGGTATTGTGTAATTTTATCCAATACGTATGGTACAGTGCGGTGAGTGTAACATGTATGTGTGGGGAGATGTTGTTGATGTTTATGTGCAGAGGTTGAATAAGAGAAAGGAGCAAATGTGAGTATGCAGGGAGTACGATATGCTAATAGATCATGCAGCTTGTTTGGATCAGAGCAGGGAACATTGTGTTGTAAGTGAAACAGATGTTGAGGAAGATCGTGCAGATGTTAAAAAAACGCGAATCTGATGGTGAAGAAAAGAGTGAGACTGATCTTAAGAAAGTATGCAAGAATGATGGTGAAAAATAGACTGCAAGTAACAATAACATGATGAGTAGGACTGATGGCAAAAAAAAAAAAAAAAAAACGTGAGAGAGAATGATAGTGAAAAAATGATGCAGTATGAGAGCTGAGATGGTGAAGATGAAGTGGGAGTAAAATGAGGAGGATTGTAGATATGTATAGAAAAGTGAAGAGGACTGAAATGAATGATGCCCAAATGAAAGTGGTAATGAATGACATGTGAGTGGTGTTGTGTGGTGAGCAAAAAAAATGCATAAAGTTTGTTTTCTGAGAGGTAGAATGAGTGGTAGGATTGAAGTGTTGGATATGAGAAGCAAGCAAGCAAAAGAGTTGGTAGTGGTAATAGGAACAAATGACTTGATTGGAAACAAGAAGAATGTAAGACTGGAATATCAGGAGGTTGTTGAGAAAAATAAAAGATAATATTGTGCTAGGAAAGGTAGTTAGTGTTGCCCAAGTATGACAATGATATGTAGCGGAAATGTGTGAAGATAAAGGAGTGCAGTTTGTTGATGTAGGATGAGTATGAAGAATTATTTGAATAGTATAAGAGCGATGAACTGCATTTGAATGGTGCTGTTGCTGGAAGGGAGAGTAATGCATGCAGAAAATGGATCTGAGCAAGTAAGAAGCAGTGTGGAAAAGCAAGAGTAAGATATTAGGAACTGAAGGTGTTTACAAATGGAGTTGTAGATAGCATGAGTGTAGAGAATGAGAGATCAAGTGTGCAAGACAGACAAATAGGGAGATTCAGGGTGGACAGGAAAACACAGCGTGATCAATATTGAAACAGGAAATGAACTTTGGAACCCGACATTGGGCCAAGTTTCAAAGGAGTGGAAGGAGGCAAGAGTGCACTGCTTCATAAGGGAGGGTGATAGTTTTTGAACTATCACCCTCCCTTATGAAGCAGTACACCTGAATTTGAACTCAAGTTTCAAATTCAGGTGTTGTGGTTAACATGTTGGAGAGGTTAATGAGAACAGGGATCCAGAATTTAGTTGACAACAGTGCCATTCTCTTTGATGGACAGCATGGATTTGCTTTAGCAAAGTCAATAATCTGCTTACTTATTACAGTAAGGTGGCAGGGACAGACAAGGGGAGATGGATACACTGTAGTGTACTTAGATTGATCGATTTTACAAAGGCTTTTGATAGATTGCCACATGATACTTAAACTAGAATGGATGGGGTTGGATATTAGATTAGTGTATTGGATTGGAGATTGGCTGTCTGATAGGTATAAGCAAGTTGTGGATGGGGAACAATATCCCAGATGAGTAAAGTCACTAGTGGTGTGCCTAAAAGGTCTGTTTTAGGGCCATTGCTGTTTAATCTCTGTGTTAATGATATTGAGAAAAGTTTGAATGGGGATATTCAGTTGTTTGCAGATGATGCAGGGAAGAATGAGAAGTAGAGTAGATGTAGCTTTACAAGAGGACTTAAATAGACTGAATGAATGGGCATGGCAGTGGGGTTGTTATTCAATGCTGTAAGATTTGAAAATTTGGAGAACAGAAATGGAATGTGGAATGGTGGTAGTGTGTATTGGAGGAGGTGGAAGAAATAAGAGATCTGGGTGTAATGGTGGATAGGGATCTAAAATTTAGAAGACACATTGCTAAAATTGTGAGGACAACACAGTAAATTCTGTCAATGATGCAGAGGATAGTGAGTTGAAGTAAGGAGATTTTGGTTTCATTATATAAGACCTTACTAGGCCACAATTTGGTTACCTGGTTTTCAAAAGGATGAAGAGGTACAGGAAAGGGTCCAGATGTGATTGACTAAAGTTGTTTCTAGTCTCCTGAATGTTGAGTATGAAGAAAGGGTGAGAAGATGCAATTTACAGTCTAGTGGATAGGAGGAGGAGGAGGGTAATATGATAGAGACATATAAGTTGGTAAGGAGTTCATCCTAATACAGTCCCGCATTCCATGGGAGCTGTATTAGGAGGGTGTGAACAAAGGAGTAAAAGGAAGGTTTTATGCATGGAGAGTGCTGAATGATTGGAATGCATTGCCTGACAATTTGGTGTCTGTAGAGAATGTGAATGTATTTAAGGCACAGTACAATGAGCTGTGTGTATGACAGAGGCACCTCCCATGATGAGTCTTTGATTATATGACATCTGAAGATAATAATAATAATACTTGGAAGTTATATTATGGAATTGTATGTCTGTGTTTTTTACTTGAAGGCTGATGAGAGGAATGTATGTCTAGAGGTTTTGACCTAACTATATAATTTCTATTTATGAGATTTTGTGTGTGTATTTTTTTAAAAATATATGTGAAACAGACACACCATCATTGTATATGTATGAAGAAAAATGCATTGTGTATATCTGGATCCAGTTACGTATTTATATTTTTCTTGTACATACTAATTAGATTAACTTTTCTAAATTATAGTAATCAAAAAAAGAACCAAGGCTTCATTTTGGCAACGTTTTTATAGATTGAAGTGGGAGATATTAACGATCTGACGAATAACTGAAGATTATTTCATTTATTAATCAGATCTGACTTTATATTATTTCTTAACTGAACAAATAATAGAAACTTTTAAAGTTTCTAAAAATTGACCAGAGAGCTTATGAGAATACAATCCTCAGCATTGGAGTTGCCTTAGTTTGCTTTTTATTAGTGGTTTTTGATACAAGTGTCACTGGCCTTGACAGCTCTTTCAAACTGGTTAGTTCTCAAGACTAGGCAGACACCTTAATAGGACAAGAACCTTCATGCGATATCAAAGTAATCCTATATGAGAGAGTTGTATTTTTCATAAGTGAACTCTCTGTGCATAAATTGTAATACTAAAAAATAAAAAAAAAAAAGAGCCAAAGGCATAATTTCAGCAATGTTAAAATATATTGAAATAGAGGATATTAAAGATCCATCCTTGTTTTATAGCCTAAGAAATAATAGAAATTTTCTGAAAATTCTCATGAGCACTAATAAAAGGCAACTATACAAATGCCTGGCAACACTCATGTCTTTTAAGTAGTGCAAGCTAAGGCAACTCCAGTGCCAAGGATTGTATTTTCATAAACTCTATGGTCAATTTATGGAGCTTTCTACATTTCTGTTGAACTGTTTTTTTTTTTTTTAGTTGTAGTTCAACAGAAATGTTTCTACATTTCTGTTGTTGTAATAATAATAAAAAAAAGAGAGCCTTTGGCTCTTTTTTTTTATTATTACAATTTATGCACTAACTGAGAGTTCACTTATAAAAATACAGTTCTCTGACATTGAATTGCTTTGGTATTGCATGAGAGTTCTTGCTCTCTTAAGGTTTCTGCTTGATTCTCTGATGAGAATCAACCAGTTTGAAACAGCTGTCAAATCAGTGAAATTTGCATCAAAAAATACTAACAAACTCCAGTGCCAAGGTTTATATTCTCATTAGCTCTCTGGGCAATTTTTAGAAACTTTCAAAGTTTTTATTATTTCTTCAGCTATGAAATAAGAATGGATCTTTAATGTCTCCTATTTCAGTCTATTTTCTAAATTATTTTTGTTTTAATATATGCACAAATTCATTAAAATTTGAAATTGTTTTGTATATGGCTATGTGTATTCCTTCTTTTAAATGCTTTATTTCAAAGCATATATTAATTCTCTTTTCTTTGGTAATGGATTATTTCAGGGCGGTGATTTATTTGATGCTATAGCATCAGCTACAAAATACACAGAAAAAGATGCCAGCGGAATGATATATAATCTAGCTAGTGCCCTCAGGTATTTACACTCACAAAACATTGTTCACAGAGATATAAAGCCTGAGAACCTATTAGTAAGTGCTATTATTTAATTAAAGTAAATCATTTTAACTATTTTAAGGGAATACGTGTACTAGACATATTTATAGATTCTTATGTGGCTTACACATGCAGAAAAATATAGAATTTTATTCAAAATCTCTGATACATTTTATCCAATATAACATGGATATAATCAGGGAGAAAGACCAGTAACTACCTTCTAAACATAAATCACAAGAGTGGGTCATGTAGGTTGTTCTTACTATTTGTGTCTTACTAGCTGATTGCTTGTTTCAGCTGAGTTGACAGGATTGCAATTGTTTAAAGGAACAATTTTAAATATTTGTGCAGATTTTTTTTTTTTTTTTAAAGAATTATGAACAATTAAATAGTGATTGCCTCCCCAAACTTGTAGATTAGCATACAGTTAGAGCAGTTAAGGTTCAGATGATTTCATAGCATACAACATGCCTCCCAGAAAAGACAATCAAATTTGAACCTGCTGGAATGAGGAATCTTTGTCTGGTTTCAAAGAAACCTAATGTCAATAGTATGAGAAACAAGGCTGGATTTGTTGAATTCCAAAAATTCAATATAGTCTTGACATTCTTGGCTTCTAAGCAAAGCAGTGGCCAGTTTATTCAAAGCAGCAAAGATAATATAAGCAAGGTACTTAATAAACACCTGGTAAGGATACAGGTGGCAGGATATCATTTGCAGATGGTAAGATGGAAGACAGTTTCTGAGCAGGTCTGATGGAAGTGTATAGATTGAATTTGCAAAGAATCTGTGCTATTTGCTCAGTGATACCTCTAAGGTAGGTAGTGAAATTCTTTCCCCATCAGATTGTAGGCTGGTCGATGGATGATAATTATCAATAATTTTCTGAATGGTAGTTTTGTTGTATCCATTAGACATCAGATGCTGGCCTGGTTGGCCAAGTAGTTGGCCACTCTCCAGCCAAGAGGCTGCAGGTTCGATGTTTGATTGTCCTGCCAACTCTTTGTGGAAAGGGTATCGGCGGCCCTACCATTTCTTCTAGCAGAATGCTTCACTCCCAAAACCCACTGAGGTATGGGGATGACCATACAGTGTCAAAATGATGTCACATGTGAATAACTAAGACATCAGATTGATTATTTTAATTTTATTTAATTCATATAACAAAAGGGAATCAGAAGAGCAGATCATATGAGCTCTGTGTATAAGACTTTTGATAATACCTATTTTCTGCAATGAATGATAGTATCTTCCAGTCAAGGTTGGTTTTTGATAAACCAAAAATTTAACATGACTGTAGGATTTTGAATTATTAAGGTATCCAAAAAAAAGGTAGATGGTTGTTGGATTCATATTCAGTAGTGATCTTAATATGGGTGTGAGGTTCAGGAAGAATAATGTGGAGGGGTTGATTTTTGAGATGCTCCATAAAATAATTAGCTAAAGCTGGTGAGGTGAGATAGGACTGCCAATTGTTGTTTCTTCAATTTGTTTGAACAGTTTGTTCAACATGTTTTGTCATGTTTTTCTTCATGTGTAAGCCACATAATTGTTTATAAATATGTAAATCATTTTAATAGTCTTAATTTTAATTATGTGATATTCTTGCTAATTTTTTGTTTTGTTTCTTATTTTATTAACTTTGTTTTGCTAACTTGTCATAATGACAAAATCCTACTGCATATATGCAGTGTAATTTCATACTGGGACTGTAACTGAAGACATTTACATATTTACATTCAAGTACTTTAGATGGAAATTCTTTTAAATACCATTAATATTATTCAAGATAAATATCCCTGATTGCTGACATAAAATACTGTTGACAGAGTGATTGATTGCTTTGATAGTCATTCTTAACATTGGTCATGACTGTTGATCACAAAAAAAAAAAAAAATAAATTCATGCTTTTAAAATCTTATGAGCCATCAAGTAGTTTTTAAATCTAGTTGCCCAGGCTAGATTATATTTTAACTGGAACAGCAATGCAGTCGATTCTCATACTAAAGCAAGCTCAGAAGAATGCCACAGGAATATTTTGGTACAATGAATAGTTGGTACAGTGAATTTCCTTTTTTTACCTATAGTGCTCTGGTTGGGACTTTCCAGTAGTTTGTTACAGTGGTGCTTGCTTAGTGAGAGTCAGACCTACAATTTCTTCACATAAGCTGTTTAGATTTAGTTGAGATGTTATGGCAATTATTTTTACAACAACCAGTGCATTATCTGATATTCAGTTATACATTTTATTATGATGGTCCTGTTAGCTAATTTCCTCCCTTCTTGTTCTCTTAGTAGTGTTTACATGAATAATAACATAATATAACTCATATTAGCATATCACTTTTAACATCACACTCTTTAATTTTTGTGCTGAAGGTGATACTACTTCTACATATTATATTCTCTAGTATTTTTCGTCAGAGAATGTAAACTAGAATCCTTTTTTAGTTAAATGCTATATCATTATATCAGATTACTTTGTTGCTTTTATTACTCCTATAATACTACCATTTGTTCTGAACTTCTTTACTTCCTTTTTTCTTTTATTTTAATATTGTCTATATTCTAGCTTTCCTCCCTCATAGTGAGGTCTTCTTTGTTGATTTGAATATTCACAACTAAGTGGCTTTCTTATTGCATTGATCTAGCAAATGGAGATTCTAAGTCATTTGCTATCACTAGTGATCTCTTACAAATTGTTTGTTTACATGCCAACCAGAATATTGGACAATTTTTTGATCTCTTCATCACTAATCCTTCTTAAAATGCTGTAAATGTTGTTTACCTTCTAGTCATTTTTATTAATCAAGAATAATTTAATAAAAACTTCTTGTTTTTTTTTGTTATAATTCCAATTTTATTGGGTAGTACAGTTGGAAATGATGATAATGTTCAGTATATATCACTTCCAAAACAATTTAAAATTGTATACATTCAGCTCAGTCTTTATCTGCACCCCACACACATGACACTGATGTGCTATAGGTTCTTGTGCCTCTTGTGGGTGAAAAAAAAAAAAAAAAAACTTTCTCTGTAGCAAACAGTTATGACTACTTGCTCATCATAAAAAACTATTGAATAGTCCCAATTAAGGCTCCATAGCAAAATGCTATACTGGAAAAAATTCCTTATTGCAAATTATCTGCTGCAATCTCTGTTCTTGCTGTTCTGTACAAATTTTTTGCCATAGCAAGAGTCAATTATATACAAAATATATACATAAAATTTCATTATTATGCTGTGTCCTTGTTTATCTTCTTTCTGTGTGTATGCAATTTCTTCTACAGAGAATAAACTATTGAAGTTAAAAAATATATATATTGAATTACAAATGGTTCTGATGAGATCAATCTGAATAACTATGCAATATGCATTGCTTCCTGACATATACATATATATTAGGGAACTTAAGAAAATAATGCCCTAGCTTGTGGTTGGCCACCCTATCACTGACATTGTTTAGAAACCACATTGCAAGCATTGCAAAGGCTACTCATTGCATTGCTTCTGTGATAAGGAAGTGGTTGTGTCACTGTATAAAGCATCATCTAGTTCCCATTTTGATGCGGAAACAGTAGCATCCAGAGATGAATGACTATGGCAATATCAGGACTCTGAAATAGTGATTATGGGGAGAGGTTGAAGGAATGTAAATAGCAAAGTTTGATGGATAAGCAGAAAAGAGGAGACATGATAGAGATATGTAAGTCAGTGAGGAGATTTTGCCTGATTAATACAGAGGGGATTATAAAAAGAGGAGAGGAATGAAAGGTCATCTGTGGAAGTTGTAAGGTATATGGTAAGGAAGGTAGGACAGAATAGACTTTTTATATTGAGAGTAGTTGGTCATTGCAGTGAATTGGTGGAATGTTTTGTGAATGGTGGGACTGTGAGAATCAGTTATGTGTTTAAGGTTCAGTATAATAAATATGCTTACTGAATGAGATTTCCCAAGATAAGTCTGTTGACTCCATGGAGATTCCTGTAGTAATAATCATATTCTTTCATCCCCAATCCATAAAAATTGATAATTTTTGGTTTGCTTTTCTAGTTTGGTATAAAAAATTCTGGTACAGTGGTGTTAAATACTCTGACAGAAATATTGGCTTATTATTCTGAAATACATTCAGGTCTTTGGCGATTGCCTTTTTTGTTCTATTTGCTTTTATAGTTTGTGTCTTATGGACCTGCTTCTAAGATGAACTATGACCGGAGAGGATCATGGCAGACCATGTCTTTTGGCTTTCTATAATAGTGATTTGCAGACTCATTTTATTTGCATGTCATTTTACTGTGGAGTCATTCAAATAGTGTTACCTGACTTTAAATCTATCTCTTCAATTTTCTGTAGGTTTTCTGTAGTTTCAGATAACTATCTGTGAAAAGATCTTTACATTGTTGCTGTTTGAAAATTCATACTGCAGTTTTAAGGAACCGAAAGTTTGGAATTGAAGTTGCTACTGTTTCAGAGATGTAGATTTCTGAAATCAACTACATTTCTGTATTTCGTATTATAAATCTACAACATAATTTAAAACTGCAATCTAAAGAATTTGAAAAAGAAACCATCATATTAAAAAAAAAAATTGAAGCTCTCCAAAGCAAAAACATCTCTGCTGCAGCTACAAAAAGATTACACAGTAGTGAATTTTTCATCACAGCCACTTATAGAAGACAAAGTGAATACTATTGGTCAAAATCATAATTTTGTTCATCACTCCTAGATAAGCACCTATTCTAGAAATCATGACCAGAATTGAACTTAGGATCTGCATTTATAGATTCCAGATACACTGCTGCACCTCCACTATTGTTCTACATCTAATTGGTGGTATAATAAGCAGTATATAATACAAGTAGCAGCTTTTTACCCCTAAAAAAACTATACAAGATATTCACAGCAACAAACAAGCAAACAATCAGTTATGTTCAAAATATGACAGCCCATTGTTCTACTTTGCTTTGGTGATATGATGAACAGCATATAATACAAGTAGCAG